>NW_009717456.1:0-40228 GCF_000703405.1 Apaloderma vittatum | reverse complement strand
TATATAAATAAATATCAATTAAATATATCTCGATATTAAATATATTTAAATATATCCCGCTCTCGCAGCATGCTCTTTTACACGTAGGGCTTGGATTCGCAGGGATTCTTGCTTTACATGGAACACTCCGTACCTTCAGCTAACACAGATAATCTGCATCCAGAAAGAGGTATTTATTAACTACTGACCGAATCTTCCAGATTGCCAAAAACCTGCCACAGGAACTGCAGGGAGGCCACGTAACCTTTGGTTGAAGGTCACTGAATGGGCACCAAGGAGCGGGCTCCCTGCAGAGAAGATCACAGGAAATCCCAACAGTATTAGGTACTTGGGTCGATTTGGGAAACTGGATCATTAAAAACTCAGGTGCTTTGAAGGATTTAAATATTAAAAGAAGAGAGGAAGAAACAAAATGCAACAGAACACAAGAGCAATGTCAGATACTGGAAAGGAGCGAGGAAAAGCAGACGCAGTAGTTCAAAAATCACACAGAAAGAGAAACAGTGGCACAAGGATTTCAGTAAAGAATAGAAAAATCTCTATGTTTATTTTCATTTGAAGCTAATGGAAGAAGGAAGTCCTAAAGGCATTGGAATAGTTTAGTTTTCATAGCTGGTCTGGTTGACATTTTCTTTTGAAAACCAGATTAAATAACGCAACTCAGCTAACAGCATCTTTGCTATAAATGCTACGGGGCTAAAGACCAGATAAGCAGCAGCATTTAGAGGCTTTTTTCCTATGCAGATAAGTGCTAGTAAATACTACCCACACAAGCATATTTTGAGCAAGATGAAAATACAAAATTTGTTGACTGCTCAAGTCTGTTTTTCAGCTCCATAATCCCGATACCAACACCTGACGTACATCAGCCTGAGGTTTACATATGAGATGGCATTTCCAAAGTTGCCTTAAAAAAAGAGAAGTAAAAAGCTGTAAATATATTTAACTAAGCATGTGTCATTGCTCATTACTTACACTAGTGTCTGGATTTCTCAGAGTCAGGATCCTTAACATGAAACATGAACAGATTGACATCAGTGTTATCAGTGAACTTTTCCACCTGAAGATTCCATTCTCAAAGGTAACAAATTAAGAAAACTGTCAGCTCCTATGTTAGACTACAGGCCTCAAAGTTCTGCAATAAAACTGGAAGCTATAACTTCAGAAAGGACTCCAGAGTTCAAATCTTCACAAGGAAGCACCAAATATGCAAAATTCAAATGTGTATTTCAACCTTTGTGTCATTTGTATATTACTTGAAGCTTCATTAATTTTAACTTTTGAAGCTTTAGTAATATAAAAGGACACACAGTGAGAAGTATTTTTATTTTGTTTAAAAAAAAGTAAAATCTAAAGAAATAAGGGAACAAAACCAAAAAAAAAAGAAGAAGAAATAAGAGAATAAGGAGGAGAAGCGACTTTGGGAACACAGAATCATTAAGGTTGGAAAAGACCTCTAAACTGTGAAGCAAGACGTCACAGCGATGCTGAAGCCGCACCGTTGGGTACACCTATGCTGTACAAATGTACAGACTGGCCCCAAACTGGGTCCAAATGTTGCAGCCTGGGCCCAGAACCACTATACCCAGCACTACACATGCCCAAAATACACCAGGTCACTAGAGAAGCCCTGAAGAAGTTGGTGGATATTCCCTTGGGAAAACAGGTCCATAAAGAGCTAGTTCCAGGGAAAAGAACCTAAATTTTATTACTGTTTGAGAGTCCAGACAAGTTTTATACGCTAATATAACTGCTGTAATGTCTGATATATCTGACTTAAAGGACAGAATTGTAATAAAGTTAGAAGCATACAAAATTGCAGAAAGGACAATTTAAACTGAAGCTTTCAACATTAACATCCAGGTTTTGAGCATTCAAAAGTGAGCTATGAAACATCAGAAAAGAAATGCATTTAACTTGAGGCCTTTGGTAAATGTCAACCAGGGGAAATGTGACTGAGATTATTAGAGAGAGAGTCAAAGAATATAATCCACAGTAGATCTCTTCAGCCCTGGCTAATTACTGAAGGCACCAGTTCATTACACTGCTGTAACTGTACCTAATTCAGTTTGCTCTGCAGTTCATCTATTATGTCTTTTTTATGCATTACTGTACTGGCTGTTGCAGTGTACAATCTGCACTAAAGGTGCTTCTCAATCCCTGCAGTTTCCACTAAGCAAGTCTAGAAACTGCAGTAGAGGCTTGCTCATTTTTAAGCTAAATACTAACCAGCAAAAAAAACAAAGAAGGAAAAAAGTGGATGAAGGAATAGGAATAAACTTATGTTTAAAAATCAGGACCGTGGTTGAGACATTTTCTGCAATTACAACTAAGCAACTGGCACTGGTTAATAGGAAACCATTGTCAGACGCAGATTTGAAATTCAAAAGAACAAAGGTATTTAACCTTTGATCACACCATTTAAGAGATATATTTCATTATAAGGAGCTGTTGAAATTTATTCCCGTGGGATTTGTTGGTGTTGCATTTTACATAGATACAAGACTTAAGTTCATATATTCATATATTCAGAAGAAGAAAAAAAAATCTCATCCAGGGTTAACAACTACAAGTATCCACAAATTTGTCACGGAAGACTGGGGAAGCATCCTAAAAGGTCTTTTGTGCTTGTCTTTTTCTGTTCTTTGCCCCAGACACCTTTTATTGACTAATGCTGGTTAGCTGAACCTTTGGTACGGCTTAATATTATTACTCAGCCAGCTCATATACCCTGATTCACTTCCTAAACGTTCTGAACACAACGTTGAGAACTATTCGCACAATTTGTACCTTTTCACAGAGTACACATACCATAGCTATACATACATATATCTCATAAATCTATACAGCAATTAAAAATACTCCATGCACTTCATAAGCAGCAGTAAAACACTAACAGGAACAAATACTTTAAGTTGTGAAGTATTAAGTGTTGGGTCATGAAAATCCAGGCTACATACCAAAGAATATTTACTATCCATATCTGACTTTCCAGTAGTTAACAATAATGAAAAAAATTTTTTTAAGTGACCGTAACAGATTTCTTTTACACAGTGCATGCCATTCTTGTCGTTTTTATGGCTTGAAAATATAGCAACACAACGGATATTAAAACTGACATAGTCCCATATCATAAATAGTTGTCATCTACTCACAGTTTTGTTTCTGACAGCTAATTGGTATTAGTTTTAATGGAGTTTGGTGTAGGTATTAGAAGGAAAACTGAAAAACTAGCTTGCAGCAATTCCCTGTGCAATGAAACAAAACACACAGAATCTCTGAAGGCATGAGAAGCTGTCGGTTTACTCAATATTCAGACGAATGTCTCTGTGAGTGAAAAAGGTCCCATTTGCTTCCATTTCTATAGTGGGACAGTCCAGCTGTCACTAGCACAGATTAATGAAGCAGTCAAGGGGTTTCAAGCCTGCCTTGCACAGGTGCAGCCTGTACTGGAGTCCTGCTGAGCGTGCATGGGGAGCTGATGACATCTTTAGAAACTTAGCTAAAAAGTAAGTTACCTGCAGCTGTGTGTTCATAGTTCTGGCCCACCACTCCTTTAGTTTAACTTTGAGCAGTAAACTACTAAAAAAAAAATTTCCTAAATTCACCAATAGGACTATAGCCTACAAATCTCTGTAAGGAGCCAATAAAATAGCAACTTCTGAAAGTTAAGTGCAGAAAACACGGACAGAATCAAGTGCATTTGGCTCAAGAGAAACAAGGCACTAATTTGAGACAGAGCTGGTCCTCTGCCCTGGCTACACCTTCAAGCACGGCTTAGTACAGAATGACGTTCTGCAGATGAGGTAACAGCACTCTCATCACATCTGCTGCAAACATGTCCACAATTCTTAATACATTTTTTGAAATGCTGTGAGTTGAGGGCAGCAGTCAGAACCCCTAACCTAGACTAACCTTTCAAAGTCAGCCCTTTCTTCTTGTTTTGACTTCAAAAGAAGAACTGCCAAGGCACGTTTCCAAAGGAATGATGTATATCTACTCACAGGCCTAAGATGCCCTGATCGCTCCTTGACTCTGCACTCAAAGGACTTGCACGGTGCTTATCAGTGAGTCTACATAGTGTTTTTAGGAATCTGAAGACAAAGTCTTAAGATACATTGTAAAATGTATCTTGTACAAGGGCTATAACAGATTCCCCAAGCTGACTGCAGGCCATAGGGCTTAGGCAGCTAATGAGCCTGCTGTTGGGTTTTCCCAGCTTTTCAACCTGCATCAGCTAAAGGAGAGCAATCTGGAGTATGCCTACTCACTCTTCAATTGCTCCTTTACCCTACACAGCACAGAGACATCACTACCTTTATATAGCAGCAAATACATCAGGTCTTCATGTGCCACAGAGCCTCTTAATCCAAAGATGAGATAAAAAATCTGAAAAACCAGCTGTATCACGCAGAGCAATACAGCAGGGTATTGGGTCTTATCACCTCCTCACTCACTAGAGCTCACTTTCACGTCTGTGATCTCTTTTCCTCCTTTTAAGGCCCGAACCCTCACACTAGAAAAGATAAGGAAAAGCAAGAAACATAAAGAAGAGTGTTTTATAGTCCTATTCTAGACCTGTCTGCACTGCAGAAGCGAAATGCTAGCATTCCTACCTGTGGCTGGAAACCAAACTCCAGCATCACCTGGCAGCGACCTCCATCCCTGCCTCAGGAAAACCATGCCCAAAAGCTGCACCCACTTGGGTGTCATCAGCACCGCCAGGTTAGGCCTCCAGCAGGCCTCTTTTATATCCCAAATTCAGTTTAAAAAAAAAGTCCCCAGTGCTCATGGATTCCTGCACAAGGATGATGACCCTGGAAGTTACCTATCCAGCTGAGGTCTGGAAAAAAAGTTCTGTGGTTCAGATTGTAACCCCCGACACTTAAATCCAAAATACAAAGAGCAAATTAACTTATCTTCATTAATACTCTCTTACTGCATTATAGGAGAATAACAAAGACTTACTCACTTGTTGGTGATTGTTTTCCCATTCACCTTCCTAAGTTTTTCCATGTATGAAGCAATTCTGCTGGTAACTTATGGAGTTATTGATTGCTGTATATTAAATCAAGAAGGATCATTTGTCCTCCAGGTTCCCCCTTCAACATGACAGAAAAAGCTCAGTTTTCTAAGGACAAAACAGTTCAGATGATGAAATAAAGACTTTTTCTTAAGGCAAGATAGAGAAAACACACTGACAGCTAAGGGCTGTGTTGCAAAAATAAAAAAAAAGTGTTCAAACCAAGGTGTTTTCATCAGATCTTTGCTTGTGATCTCAGTTCAGATACCATACATTAGAGAAACTAATTAGTTCATTGGAGTAATTTCTGTTAAAATATTAAAAGGCTTAACCATTACCATGTAACACACACACAAAAATAAATCTATTTCACAGCATTTGGAGAAAAGAAACTACCTCACAAATGCACTGAAACACAAACAACAGAAAAGAATTATTAAGGTAGTCCCTGCGTATTGGCAAGGGAAGCAAAAAGCGTAATAAAAAGAAATTAAAGTGATTTGTAAGGAGCGTTTCATTGTGCAACATCATCAGCAATGCTTGGCGACCGAGGATTCACTAAGTGATGGTGAAACATTCAGTAGTGTGAGGTTTGAAGTGCTTTTGATCTTTGAGCAAAGAAGTTACGCTGCATCTGGTTATACTTCATTCAAAAGGCGACCAACAGATCTCATCATAACTCATATCTAAAGTATACATTCTTTTCTACTGAAATGACTTGCTATCTTTCTTTTAAACATTTTTTTCCCTTGTTTCTAATTACATGTGCCAAAATATTTATATTGTCTTTTTTTCCACGATGCCACAGTTGCAGTCTGCTCCCACTGGTCTTGCCTAAACCAGAGTGTTTGTGCCTCTATCATTATACTGATGTCAAAAACTGCCTTTCAGATTAACTTGAAAAATGTTAGTTTAGGGAACATATGTATCTTTCAATCCAAGTAATGGCGGCTTCTTCTTCATGTGTTTGGACTATTTTAATGTCCTATTTCATCTAGTTATTTTTACTTTTGAAACAAATACAACATTTCCTTTCAAAAAAACGGAAAACCCTAATACTTGCTTTCCACAACATTCCACTCCATTCCACTCTTTCAAAACTATGTAATTGTGCAAAATAGCTTTAGAGAAAAGTGTATTTTAGGGTGAATAAGTTAGTATTGTTGGGTTTTGCCCAGTTGTAACTGTAGCTGCAAGTGAAATTCTACTTCATAAGGATCTACCTATGCTAAGTTGCTTAACAAGCAGAGCTGGTGCATGTCTTTCCAACGGCCAAAGAGTGGATATCTTCTAAAATACTGCAGATACTGCCTTTCCCATATTGAAAACTATCCCAACTTGACAAATCCTTACTTACATGCGATGGCTATTTTCCCACTTATTTTTCTCATGTCCTTTAGCTGCAACACAGCTGCAGCTTTGCTCGTACACCACAGTGGAATAAGGAAAACTCAGCTGGAAAGCGTTAAGCTTCTGAAAATGTCTGCAATTACAGGTCGGAATTAAAAACCTACTGAATACAAGTTGCCCTGGAGCCTTCTGTACCTGGATTTGGCTCAGTTTTTGACTGATGTCCCCTCCCAGCAACAAGGTTTACCACTCCAAGGTAAAAGATGTTGTCCTTCCATGTGCCGTTTTAGCAGATCTAGGGAAAAGCTTTATGACACGTGGCCCCTTACAAAGAAATGGAATAAAAGTTCAGTCTGCTAGGGACATGTTGCCACACACTACTGCTTGCAAAGGATATTTTTGTTTCTTTTCTGATTCATGTGCTTGAACAAACCTCTCACAGCAGAGAATTTTTATCAGAACTGTAAAAGTGGGAAAGCCAGGGGCATTTGTGTGGCAGCGCAGCCTCTGCTCATGAGCCCAAAGCTAACTATGACACCTGTCACCAAAAAATAGACAAATATCTCCCAGCAACCTCTCCTCCCCCCCATGCCTAAAAATCTTGCCGCTGCAGCCAATGACAGGTAAGCAGCTGCTCAAATGAAAGCAGCTAGCTGAGCAGGTGAAAAAGAACACAAATAGGATTGCCCAATGCTGAATTAAAGGACCAAATCCAAGAAAAGAAACATAAAGCAGTTCTGAAGTAACATAAAAAGCTTTTCTCTAAGGAGCAGGTATCAGAAAGACAGATAACAGACAGAAGGCAAGGGACGTGGGAAGAGAGGGAATTTTGAAATCAAATTCACACCAACGAAACTGCGCAGTCACAAATAATTCAGCATCTCATACTGTGACTCTCTCCCCATTATCTTTTACACAGCAAGCTTGAAGCTAGTCAGGCCACTGAGCTGGGATAAGCTTTTAAATACAAAGTGAAAAAAGCCTGTTCAACATACAACTTGCCTGATAGCACCTCACCTCTAGACATCCCTATTTTTAGCTGTAAAATAATTTGTATACTGGACACCAACTTCCTCTTCAAGAGAATTTTCTAATTACAGATACATGCCAAGAGACAATATTTGAATTTAGTTTAATTTATAAATTACCTTGAAGCAGGTTTGTCCCTGGGGAATTAAAACATTATCTAAAATTTCGTGTTTTATCCACAGCTGTCAAGTGAACAATTTCCCTGCCTTGAAATATATATATAATGCAAAGTGCTAACCCTGAAGAGGAGGGAAAAAAAATTAATCAAAATCGCTATCCTCAAAAAGAAAGAAATCTAGTGATACTCCTTTCAATCCCAAGAAATTGTGATAAACTACTGATCCAAACTATGGAGCATATGGGGTGGTAACACTGATTTAACTGTTCTGGAATCTGGATAGCAGCAGTGTGCATGCCATTGTGCGATGCACAGGGACAAACAGCTTCTCGCTGAAAAAGCTTAGTCTCCTGGCAGGCAATACCAGCCGAGGGTGTGCGAAGAGGAACTTTATCTCAGCTCTGCAGAGGCACCCCGAGCACGGAGCGGGTGAGCTGACTGCTCTCCTGAAGCCTTTGCCAGAGAGGAACCCCTGTGTCCCAATCCCAGTTTAACACGTTACCCACAGAGCAAGTGTCCCTCATCCTGCTGACTCTCCGCAAATCCAGGCTGTCCGAGCCCATGTGTAGGATCTTGATTTTTTCCTCCTCTCCGCATCCTTCAAACAGTTTCTATTTTTTTTTTCCTTCTACTGTTAGTATTTTAAAATCAAACATTTGACATCTTTTCAGGACAACGGATGGGCCCCAGCGCCCTTTGACACTGGGTTAGTTCCATTACCCGGGCAGGTACTGGCACCTGCTCTGCCCCAGGTTTCCTCAGGCTGCTCTCACTCTGACCTACATGGCTGCTTGAAGAACGCCCTGGTGAGTACTTGCTCTCTGCTGTTGCTTTTGTTAAACCTCCTGATAATAATTTATGCCAGAACAGATAGACCAGTGAAAAATGCCCAAAGCAATCAAACCAAAACTTACAGCAGAACTGCCTTAGGACTGGCCCTAGCTCTACGTGCACTGCTGTTGCATCAACATAACGGTTGACACAAATGATTTAGTGGCTGACCATGAATGAGACAAGCTGTCTTACCACCATAGAAGACATAAGAGTTTGAGATTTAATGAAACCTTGAGCAGTAAATTAATATTTCCTATGGGGGTATCATGAAACATTTACTCCTAATGAAAATTAACTTTTCAGCAAAAAAAGTAGAATTCCTGACAAAGAAAAATAATATTAAAATATAGAATTCAAAATATTTTTAATTTAAAGTAATGCTACAAACAATTATAACCCTATGATCACTTGCCAATTTTACAGCCCTAAAATCTTTAAAAATCCACTAGATCTTTAGACAAATTTTTCACCTATCTTTTATTGTAGTAGAAATGAAGGCACAGTGCTGACAGTCTGACACAGTAAATCAATGGCAGAAGTGACTAAATATCAAAATCCCCTGATTCCTATTGCAAACATTACTCCACACTACCAACATTATCAATTGCCTTATATATGTACTTCTATTACCAAGTCTTAGTCATAAAGTAACTCTATTTCAACTCTATAAACCTAGAATGAATAACCTTCTCTGTTATTTTAATTTTGTGGGATATTTTCTATTTCCTGGAGGTAGATGGCAAGTCCTTGTCTTCAGCATAAGAATTCCATGCACCTACCCTACATTTTTTCTTTCTTATTGGTCTGAATACACCCTTTTATGCTCACACCATAGCTGAAAGCAGAAGCACATCAGACTGCAGCTCACAGATTCACTGCAGGCACTGAAGATGCAAACAAGAATTCTCCAAGATTTTTCACAGATCTTGAAGCAATGGTAAAGTAATAAGGAGCAGTACTTAACAGTGCACACTATTTCACACACACCAAAGCTCTGGGCACCACTCCCATGATTCCTGTTTTCTTTCCATGAAAGATGCACTTGCATTTTCCACTCCTTGCCACAGTGTAGCTGAGCTTAGGTACCTGTAGCACAAAGCCTTTTAATTTTCTGAGAGGAGAGAATCAGTTTTCCTCAGTTTCTAAGCCAAAAAAAGGAACAAAGCTGAGTTAGCAATACCTTAAGTTCTGCTGGATCTTCCTCCCCGACTTGCATTCTGTGGGAGATCTTGTGATAAGAGGGGCATTCTTAATCCCATACCTGCTTCAGTTTACCTGTGCCCATTACAATATGCATGAAGAAAGGAATAATAAACAGGTATTTTGTTGGGATAAAGACTCGGTTCTGGAGGTTCGTACAATCCATCTGAGACTCACTGAGTTTTTGTGTTTTTTCCCCATAAAACATTTGAAGATGGTGATATTGGATTTGAGGGAGTGGAACCGCGCAAAAATGCGATACTTGTAACATGCCCACATGCAGAGCTTTAAAGTGTTGGGAAGCACTTGATGAACTTCAATGGCTCGCAAGCATCTTTGCTACAAATCCTCCATGTCAGAGAGGGCTTGCCTGGGTGATGGGTACCATTAGAGTTGAAGCACAAAGAAATGAACTACGACTTCTGAAAAGTTCATCATTTAAGTACTGTTGTACTGAACCAGAATCATTGCAATCAAACTCATTGCAAATGATGCAAAACATACAGATCAAATACAAATAAACAGTCTATTCAGTCAATGCGATTCACATTTTAGAGGGAAAATCATATATTCCAAATTCAGTCTGACCGGTCTCAAAACCAAATTATTGAGACTAGGAGAGTCTCACCACAGGGACCAGTAGAATTCCCTCAACACAAGCTTTCTCAGTGCACAAGAAGATGGCTACTATCATCCACAGTCAGGTGAGAAAAAAACAACAGGGGAGGAGATGGAGGAAGCTCAAGTATTAGAAACTCAATCAGCTCAAAAGCTATCGATAGACCCTGGAACAACTGAGAAGAGCAAGACTTAGTTCTTGGCACTGTCAGACAGACAAAACAGCTCTTCATAAATCTTGGCACCCACTGCTACTGATGATACTTTCGTTCGTGATGAGTCCCCAGTTCTCAGGGCGGGGAGCGATGCTGGCAGGCTGCTCTCCCCCGGCTGCCCTCGGATCGCTGCAACTCAGCTGCCAGGGCTGCTGTATCAGAGATGCTCCTCCGTGCTGCGACAGCCTCTTCTTTGACATTTAGAATTGCCCCAAGCAGCTGTTTGCCCCATTTTCTGATGTTTGGCTAAAATAAAAATAGGAACTCCTCTCCGACAGTTTCATATACCAGCTGTATTACTACTACGCAGATATTGCATGAGTAGTTATCACCGTAGTAAAATGGAAGAGGGCAATGATACATCACACAGATCATCACTCCAAGTATTCCTTTCTGACTTCAAAGTAGCTTATTTCTCCCCTTATTATTAGTCCTTTAAATAAATTTAAAAACACTGCAAAAGGCAATGTAGCAATAAATGCTGCTATCCTCAGTATAGCTATGGAAGGCTGGAGGTTTATTTTCCCCTCCAGTCTAAAGGCAAAAGCAATAAATTGATTAAGAAAATAAATGAATTTAATGTCTCCCAAGGATGTCAGTGGAGGGGAAGATTTAAAAATGAAGTGGCCTGTTTGCTCCTTGGTGTTCCGTCATTCTTCCACTGTCTAAACTTTTTTTAAATTAGTATTTTGATTAAATAAAAATTCCTAGTGCATAGTCTTAACATTGCTGATTCTAGATGTGAGTGCTGATGCTTCAATATGTTAGGCCCATAAATGCAAATTGAAGTAATCCCACAAACATGGGAGCTGAGTGAAAAGAGAGCTGAAATGTTTTTAATCCAAACCAACTCAGTCAACTTGATTAAAGTTCCTGAGTAATTTGCCCTTTGTGATGTTTTGGGGAAGCTACTGATGTACAGGATATAAATTTTCTTTTCTTTTGGGTACCATCTATCTCTGTACTTGCAATACAGTGGAAATATATGCCGGCTCCTCGTAGCCTTCCTGGCCGTACTCAAGCTAACTTCATTTTGGGAGCAACATAGTCAGATTAGCAGAGTGCAATGCCCAGCCTATTTTTGCTTGCCTCACAGCAAGTTGCTACTAAGTATGCTGGAGAGAAGTTTCACTGGCATTCTGGCACAATTCCCTCAACAGTCAAAGAAGCTTCGGTGTCAAGCTCCGAGTAAGAAGCAAAACCCTGCATGTTGCAGTGGATGTGCAACACATAAGCTCCTGTTCTGTATGTCTGCATGATTCTGCATGCGTAGCCCATGCACCACAGCCGATCCAAGCTGAAAGAGTATTCCTAACACCCATCCACTGGCCTTCATGGAAGCCATATGTCTTAAGTAGCTGCTCTTGCAATTTCTGTCCTGAGAATCTGGAATCTGACTCATCTCCCACAAGCTAAAAGCAGCTCCCATCAATTAGTTCATCTCACCATTCCACTCAAGCCATACAAAAAAATGCAATAAACTCTTCCAAGCCATCATTTAGAGCAAGATGTCATTAATTCTAAGTGTATCTTGCAGACATACGTGTTCACATATTATCATATAAACACATCACACGATGCAATAGGATCCTAAATCACTCCGAGTCTGGAAATGAAGCTGTCTTCTTTTTTTTTTCTTCTTCTAAAAGGAAGCACATCAAGAAGCACCATTGACTTATAGTATCTCAGGGCAGGTTTTGCAAGACCACAAACTTCTGACCTATTCTAAGCCAGTAATAACTTAAAATAGGGAGACCTCAAGTTTACTAGGAGAACAGACTAAAAGAAATTGCAAACAAACCCACTGAGTGCCCACAATCTCCCCGTAGTGCCAGTCTTGCTTTCAGTGAGGTCACTTCCAGCAGCCTCTCGAGTTAAAACAAATGCTGCAAGGTCCTTTCCCATTTACAGAGAAATCATCTTATTTCCACTTCCAAGTGTAAAATACAGATTCATTATCTCCTCGGTTCGAAAGTCACCCTTGCGTGCTACAGGAACTCTGCTAACTTTGTCACCCCGTCCCTACCCCATCCTTCCCCTTGAGAAATCCACCCTACTGCCAGATAAACCTGTCTCCTTACTTTGGGGAACCATCTTTTCCATCTCCTTCCACAGCCACTACTAGCAACTAGCTTAAGGCCAGCACCTGAGAAACGAATTAATTGTCAACAACCTCAAGTCTGGGTGAAAGAAGTCTAGGGGTTTTGTGGGGTTTTGGGCACCGCTATCAATCTGCAATAAAAAGTAGGAATCTTTCACAGCCCTAAGCTTATGTTCTTGTCAAAAAGTAATTAGTGGGGACCATTTGCTAAAACTGATCTTTTTCTGTATCCATAATCCTAAAGATTATACACTAAGGGCTTAAAAAGAACATGGTTTTAATGTGGGTTTCTGAAGTAGTAGTCCTCATGTTTTGTTTTGGGGTTTTTTTTTTGCTAAAATGTCAAGACACTGAGGAAATTCTAAAGTGTTCAAAAACTGTCAAGGTGTTTCCAATGTTATTATCCTCATCATCATTACATATTACCTGGAGAACTATACATCATTTCCCTCTCTGGCTAGCAGTAGAGAAAACACTTAAATGTTACATCTGAGACACTATCAGCGCCGAAAAGAAGTCACTCAGCATTGCTTTCATATGATGTAGGTGCTTGGCAAATCTTTTTGTTAGTCTGCTTATTTAAGCAATTTTGGAGCAGGTATAGAGACAGCTACATTGATGCCATATATCTTGCCTTTAAACTTTTAGTTAAGAATTTAATTAAGACTTTGCACTGTATGATGTAAACAAGACATAAGAACAAAATGTTTGACTGACTGACTTCAACGTGTCAGAAGATATGACACAATTTCAACAATAAGAAGAAATCAGTGAGCTGGTCCCTTTCCAGTGTTAGGTCAAAGCGAGAGCTTGGCTCCACATCACTGCAGAATTTTGACAAGAGTAAGACCATGCTTTGAATTTTTTGCTGGAGCAATTTTATGTTGCTGCAAATCTTTGTGTAGCAGTAAATAGCGAAGGCAGGTTACTGTAACAGAGAGATCTGAATCACTTGCAACCTAAAAAATGCATTTTAATACAGCCAAATGCAACATAATACTTCTGGGAACAGAGTAAATCTACTAAATCTACAAACAAATCTGCAAAGTAAATCTACAGGCTGAAAAAGCTTGTCCTGGAAAGCAGCACCGCATGAAGATTTAGAGATCACCTTATAGAAAGTTTTGCAATTTCTGTGACAAAATGTTTCTTTGCTGAAAGATAAACTTAACGTGTAGTTTAGGAAGGGTAACATTTGTTAAATAATTCAGGCGGAATTTGAAATATCATTCAAAGGTGAAAATTCAGATTTTCAGTCTGCCCACTGTCACTTTTCTGCAGTTTAATCATAAAACGCATGCACATCATTTCTATGGTGATATGCATAGATGTAACAATATCTGTGTGCTAAAGTGAATATACTGTAGAGTTAGCAGCTAACATTTCACGTGCTCGGAGCTGAGGTCGGAAGCACACTGTATGCTTTCTGCCATAATAAGACTGAGTCTGTTTTCCGAGGTGCTTTGCAAATGAGATTCAGCAGTGCTCACAGAACTTTTCCTGGTACTTTGAAAGCAATTTCGTGGGCATTCATATGGTGGGCTTCTTCAGTGGCCTTAAATGATCTGTTCATTCAGGTCCGAGTCCTCTCGTATCACCCCACAGAATTAATTGAGTGCAAGATTCACTGTCACACTCACTGCCCCTCAAAAAGAGGCACTGCTTCCTACCCGCTTCACAGCTCCAGCAACAGTCAGGAATTACCAGTGTTTGATCATCTTTTGTTTCAAGGCTTCAATCTCTTGTACTTTGAAATTGAAATTCCTTAGCGTGCAAGGGCCCCAGAATCTGACAGCTGACTTCTTGAACTTCCCTAAACTGCAACAGCAAAGAAAGTAAATCTATCAGCTCTGCCTCTTACAGTAATAGCATTTGCTAGAGGCAAAAAAAAAAGGAACAACAAGCAGTGCTGGCAATGTCTACTGAAATTACCGTCTTCACTCTTTTTTTTAATTCCTCCATTAGTTGAATTAAATCTTATCTATTTATACCCTCTGTTGAACAGATCTGTTGAAGCACTGGTATATCTTTCTTGAATTCAGCAATTCCAGATGTCAGAAAGATTAGAGAAGCAAAAGCACTTTAGCAGCTGCATTCACAAAGTCTTATCAATTGTGGGGCTTTTTTTTTAGAGAAATAAATAGCTGGCATTGTTCATCTTTCTCTTTTTCACACTTTCTCTACTCAGCCCAAGCTGTCCTGATCTGCTCCCTGAGAGGAAAAATAAAAACATGGGATAAGCTGGGGGAAAAAAAAAAAAGTAAATATTTTCAGAAACAGAGAATCTTGGTGCGACGAGGAGTTGTACTACCAGAGACGGTTTCCTTCTAGGTTCAAAATTCATCTACCCTTTTCCACTGGTGACACGGAACAAAAACCTATATTTATGGGCATGTTTTTAACAATGTCACATCTCTCACCTCCCGACATGCGTTAGTCCTTGCTGAACTGCAAGCCTAGTGGAAGTCTTTTAGGAATAACAACCACACCAGTTGGAGTTCAAAGCCAGCAGTATTTACATAGGTCCTAATGACAATCAGTGCTGTATTTCTGTCGCCATATAACACGTGATCTGCAGTAGCTCCCTTTTTCCCCTTTGTTATCCCCCTTACATTGAGTTGCAGCATTGCATTCTGTTATGAATATCGCCTCAGAAAAGACTGTATCCTTGTATGCCAGGAAAGATCAAACCTCCCTACACAAAGCAAAATAACAGAGTAATAAGGAAATCACAGTTTTTCAGCTAGATGAAGCAGTAGCTCAAGAGAATACCCAAAATAACATAAGCCATGAGATTCTACAGTGATTTTCTTTCCCCTAAAAGTCTCAGCAGTAGTTTAACTCTTAAAGCACTGATAACAAAGATAAAACTTCTCTTGACTTCTAGTTCAGCGAATCTTGATACCTTAAATTAATTCTAGATACATATGCTTGTTGGGTTAAAGAGTCATTAAAGAAGGATTCGGGCATTCAGAGAATGTTCACAGAAGCAGTTATTGAGTTTTCAAGAGTAGTAAGTTTAAGACACAAATAGAAACACACCTTGGAATTCAGAGAAAAAGCTGGAAAGCCCAGAAACACAAAACATCGAGGCACAATAAAGAAGATAAGATCTTATAAAATCCATAGCTTTCCATTATGAACTTCATTTCAAGCATTCTGTCTTATTCACATTATCTCTGGAAACAGTTACTTTGGGGAATAGAGAAAGGAAAGAGGCAATCCTCTACCTAAGTCTAAAGCTTACTAGGCAGCCTTCTTAGAGCACAGAGAATATTAATACCTGACACACTGACAGCGAACTGGAGCTCTGTATTTTGGGAACAAGGAGAGTATAATGATTGGTTTTTACATGAGACAATAGGCCAGAGAAGTTTCACTTCACAGTTTGTAAAATACTGGTAGTTTTCTCTTTCAGAAACAAACATTATTGTTTTAAGTTGGTCCAAGTGCAGAGAAAAATATCCTTAGCACTGTCCTCAAAATCGCCCTTCTCTTGTGCCGTCAGAGTTCCAGGGCACACAGGCAGCTGAAGAGAACATTTAAAGCTCAGAGCTGAGGAATAGTCATTAAAGCTAAGAGCAACTGTTTGGCTCTTGCATGTTTCTGTTCCTATCCCAAGCCTTCACACAAAAGGATTTGCATTCATACAAATATTTAAGATACATCTCCTTTGCATATAGGCTCTAATTAATTTGGGAACCTTTCTACAATTTATTCTGAGCAGCAGAGAGCTAGGTAGGTTTCAGTTTGAGTCCACAACTGGGTGAAGCTGCAGCAGTATACAACATATTCTTATATCCTGCATCACTTACTGTTCTCCTGTTTGGTAAATTCAAGGAAAAGATAATTCTGTGCAACAGAGAGCAACAAATAAGAATACAGATACCACTTTTGGACTGGACTTGAGGCCCATCTATTTCAGCAAGATGGCTCTTACAGCCCTCAGCACTAAATACTTCAGGAGAAGCAGCAAAATCTGTATTAGGCAGATAGCAGATAATCCTCCCTCAGAGTGGATCTCTTCTAAATTCTCAGTAGAACTGGAGAAAAATCCCCGAACAGTGGAGTTTAAAAATGGCAGGCTTAAATAAAACTGTTTTCAAGAAGCTCAAAGGCTGAAAACTAAATCAAAAATATTTACAAAAAAAATACTATTATTAAAAATCATTTAATTTGATTGCAGACTGTGGGGTGGAGGGAAAGGAAAAATACATTTCCTCTCTACCTGATCCATGAAATCCACTTCAGTTTTCTTTGTTGTACTGAGGGCAAGGTAGATAAGATTATGAGCGTTTCTTTCATTTAGTGCTAAAATTTCAGTGTGCACTGTATCACTACATTAAGCCTAAACGTATCGTAGTTGGTTGAATCATTAAAATCATACTCTAGGCCACTAAGAATGGTTGCATGCCAAACAGAGAAGCACAACTAGCCAAGAGATGCAATCAAAATCCAGCAAGACAGCTAATTGTAACCTAATCTTGTCAGTTCTACGTGCAAAAGCAATTTTAGGTATGATTGGAAAATGTGCAGAGGGAATTACCACAGGGTTTTTCTGACACCCTCTGGGATTTAAGAACCAATTCAGCGGTATTAATTAAAGTAGCAGGGCTACGTTTGCTAAATCAAATAATATTGGAGTAATAAGGACATCTGGAAACAGTCGGTATCAAACTACATTTGATTTGTGTTTCCTTCATGCCAGCAATGCACGGCTAAAACAGGTGCTCTCCTCTTTGCAGTGGAGGTGCCAAGTGCTAGACACTTACAAGGAAGTTAAGGAGAGGCAGTCGTGAATAAAACTGGCAAATATATCTGGGCATAAATAAGGTCAAGGTCATCACATTATTTGATGAGAAGAGAGAGTGTTGCCCTTACTACTGTATTAAGAATGACAATTAACTATATTCTCATGTTAGCCTTGGCAATACTAGAAGTACAGAAAAAAAAACATTGAAAAAAATTCCAAAAAAAGAAAAGAAGGATATGAAATGAGGCTCCATGGCAGTTTGTTCTTTTTGGATGAAAACAGGGATTGATGTCCCCATTTAAATCTAGTGCCAAACCTTACTTGTTACCTACAGGAAGCCTGTCTAACATAAACAGATTTGAGAGATTCAAAGCCTTGATGTTTAGTCAGGCATTATACGTTATGAAAATTAACATTTTTCATAGCATCTTATTGTAATTTTAAGATTAATAAATAGGAATGCTATACAGGAACTTAAGCTATCTTAAAAATATAAAAAAATCCTGCCTCGGTGTGCCATGAAGCTAGCGTGATGAATCTGACCACTCCTCTTTCAGCACATGGTACCTAGGACTGTTTCAAGTACAAGCAGCTTCATCTCCATTAACAAAAGTGCCAGGAGTACCCAACAACTAGGAGGGAGCCAAGTGTGCATGGAGTAAAGTTCTAGTCACTGCTACTATTATTCCTACTAGGCTGAGCTGGGAGACATTTTCCAGTTAAACGTTTCACCTATGTTATGAAACTCCATGTGTCCTGATGATCATTCTTTCTTAAGTATTTTAATAACAATAACAAAGACCAGTTATTTAGGGGAAGCAGAAGAATCAAAAATCAACAGCATGTTTCAGATGTAAGGGTTTGAGTTTTGCCCTCAAAAGGAAAATTGCACAGCTCCATGCAAAAAAATCTGTATGTTATAATTCAAACTCATTTATCTGAGTACTTTCCACACAGACAGTCCCTCTACAAAAAAGAAAAAAAATAATAGAAAAATTTACAACAGTGGCAAGCTTAAGGAACATCAAGCAGACATGCAACAGAAAAATTACATTCTCAGGGTAATACCAGCAGAAGTGGTGTCCAAAGTCTAGGATAAATGATGTAAATTTTTCCAGTTGCTGCCTTAATCTTGGGACCCTGCTTCCACTTCCAACTCAACAACAGGCAGATCATATCACGGAGCCTCTCCCAGCGTATCGGTTCAAACACTTTTGAAGACCTCATTACACGCCACTGCTACTTACTTAATTTAGAGGAGTGATGATCAGAGTGGTCTAGAAGATGTTGTCTGGAGTTTAACTGCTGAGCTATCTACAGCAACATCAACCCTAATATCACTTCAATAATACATGGATACCCAATTATCCTTGCAGTAAACTGGTTATATTACTTTGGCCAATTTGGTTATATTACTGATGTCTGCAAAGATCTGAACTGCTGTAATAAAGTTATTTCCTACCTCAGAAGCAGTTATCTTAGAAGTTTAGCTGGTTTAACTGCATCAATATGAGGGTTTTGTAAGCACTGCCAACTCACTGAGGAACTACAAGTGGATGTAGTAAATAGGGCTATTCTAAGTCTAGAGGGTGGTAGAAGACTACATTTGTTAACTGTCTTAGGACATCATGATTAAAGTGAAGTTTTCTTTGCTGACTCAGAGGACTATTCATCATTTCTACAAGCACAAACACATACTCCTACACAACGTATACAAATCAGTGAGTCAAAAATTGTATCAGCAAAAGCAGGAATCATTCTTACACTTGCAATGTTTGCTGTGCTCAGACTTCTCAACAACCTCTGTAGTCTTGATAGAAATGACGAGCAGCAGTTGCTATTCAGGTATGTTTTGAAGCCCATCCTCTACCAAAGAAGAATCAGTATAGAAAGACCTGGGTACCAGTATGGACCCTCCATGGATTCAGCGTAGTTTCTGTAGATTTTGGCTATCTGTTCTCCCCCTCTATTATTTAGCTATGTGTGTTGTTCAGGGCACAGCACGCCTTAAGGCCCAATCCAGAGCATGAGGCAGGATAATGCTTTCTGGATGGCAGAAGTCAAGGGGAGTAATATTTTCATTGGACAAAGAGAGAAAAAAGCTAAGAATTTAATTCCTTAACTTTCCACAGCAATGTCAACCCTTCAGACTTCACAAATTGTATTAGAACATATCTGTCCCACTTGCTCTCTTCCTCCTTCCCTTTTCTACTTCTGTTCTGTTCTCACTGCTGTATTCTTTTCCCCTCCCAAAAAAAGAGATGGAAAGCTATAGAAGATCCCACAGTTATCACTGAGTGTTATTTTTTTTATTAATGTAATAAATAAAACAGAAACTATGCATATTAGAGGGGTTAGTCCCCTCCCCAAATTATTCCAAGACTGCACTTAAGAGATGTATAATTCCTGTGCAGGTTGCACCTTTCTAAATCACCACATTCTTAAAGAGATTCCTCCTGTTATACAAGGGTGAAACCGATAACTGAATAAGCGGGTCTGTCATAAAGCAAGGTAGTATTTAAAGGGCTTATCTACCTATAACTAAGACAGTCTCCTAAGCAAAAAGTTTTGTGTTTTCTATTAACAGCACTGACGGACGACCAAAGCTAACCTCAAAAAAATTCTTAGTAGAAGCAGCTGGCATAACAGAAACATAAAATCTGTGCTGACACTGCGGACCTCGCTTGGCAAAGACACCAGCTGTCTCTTTACAGGAGCCGGGTGTAACCTCACCGGTGACCAGCAGCTGGGCTCCATGCAAGGAGTTTGAGACCAGGGATCAGACGACCATCAGGCTCTCAAATACAGGGAAGGCACAGGCTGGTGGGAAGAGGAAAGCTCCTGCAGGAAATCCCATGTGAAGGAAGGAATCCCTTGCACTCTTCAAACAGGGTAAGAGACAGGTACCCCACAGCGCAGCTCCATGGGGACTCTGGGCAATGGGTGGGGGGCAGAGTGGTAATACCGGGCTGAGCCATTAAAGCCTGTGGAAGTCTCCAGTGTCCTGGCCATGTACCCTGTCTGTTTTGATTTGCATTGGAGAGTTTTCCAAGAGATAGAATCATCTTCTAGGATGAGAGCTACTGCTAAAATTACCTTTATGCCTTCACTTTAGTCTACTGGTTTACCGTGGCCAAAAATGAATCTCTTTCGATTCAGAACCACTTTGGTGGATTCACAACAAATTTGAGTTATTGCAATATTAATCATTGCACTATTAAACAAAGACTCAGGTTTTAGGGCATAGATCTGTAAATCAAGCCAGGCATGTGACAACTGCATTCCTCCCTCATCTACTATATAAGAGGCTACTCACAATTCTGTGGAGTCTGTTTCTGAGGGCCTTTACATAGGAAAAAGAATTACCATGAAAGTAATATTAGCAGAAATCAACTGAGCTAATAATAGAGCTGGGCTTAATTCAAAGAAATCTAATAAGAAATGGATAACTTTAAAAGCAACTGAATCTAAGACAAGTAATTTACTATGCTTTGTTGTTCCTATATTGAATCTTACAATCTGAAGTTTATCCCTTTTTCTCACGAGATAAAAAACAGGCGCCAGTTAATAGCCTGAAATCTCACAAGTTTCATTGCTCTGAAGTGCCACTCTGCTTCCTGACAACTTCTCTATTAGTGTTCATAGGATTCTATCCTTTTCTGCACAGAAAGAATCAGATCCACAGGTATGAGATAAGACTTGTTTTCTAAGAGTGCTACACTCCGACAGATCAGTTAATCCTGTCGGTGGTAACACCTGAGAACATACGGAGAATTATTCTGCATGTTATTTGTACATCATCTCTCCTAGCATTAAAACTAGGTCTGTGCAAAGGGGAAAAGAACGCAAATCCATAAGCTAAAAGAGAAGTCATGTTCCACAACACACTAATAGTTCAAGTGCTACTTGAAGATGATTCATTTACCTTGAGTTTTGACTTTACACTGTTTAGAGTTGTTAAACAGCCTGCAATGTACAGAGTCTCATTTCAAAAATTCAACATGTGCTTAAAATGATTTTATAAAGAAAAAAAGATTTTTAAAAATGCCACCATTGCTTCCCTGTTAGGAGAGTAGATAATAGTCTTTTATAAGATTACTTTATGCCATATGCCCAGTCTTGTCAGACTTGTAATCCTCTCTTTGTAAGGTACGGGATAACATCTGCTTACATTGCCAGATTCCAAGCCAGCGCCATGAGGCTGGAGCGCCTCTCCTGCAGTCTTCAAAGAGAGATTAATGGCAAGAGCAGGTGCAACTCCTACAGGCTTCGCTTGATGACTTCCTACTCTCCTGCAACTCTCCTTCCACCATCTCCCCAGATATTTGTATTAAAAGGCTCCAATATCAACACATCTGAGGCGACTCACTTTTTAGATCAACTATATTTCCTGTTCTCAGCTTCGCTCAATTATTCCAGTTTTGCCTTCACGTGCTGGCATTCTGCTTGCAAGCGGACGACGCACTTTGATGACACCACGGGGTCTACAGCACTGAAATGAAAGAGCAAGCGAAGCTGAGCATTTTCCCTACCCGAAGAGTCGCACTCTCGGGGATCCTGCCAGCAGCCGCTCACAGTAACCTTTACTGTATCCTGGCCCTGACACCAGAAAAAAAGTACAGAAGGCAATGCCTCCTGGTCAGGCACGAAACCTGCAGCCTTCATTGACAAGACTTATCAATGAAGGAATTTAAGAGATTTAACAATTTTCACATCATGTGAAATGTACTCAGGTACACCAAATTCCCATTTGCAAAGAGAGAGAATGATTGTACAGCCTAGAGACACAGGCTGGATCAAATCTCAATGCCAGTGAACACAGTAATGTTTAAGTAAAATTTAATGAAAAAAAACAAGCTTCAAGCTAAACAGTGGAACCTGTTATCATCTGAAACATAAAGAGTGCTAGGAGTTGAAACAAAATGAGGTAGACATCTTCTGTTTGTTGTTTTAAATATAACAGAAGACAAAGAAATGCAAGAGCATCAAACAAATTGTAAGGTAAGAGGAAGAAATGAAGAAGAAATAATTTAACTTCTTTCCTCCAGAAAAACAAGCAAATAAACAAGACTTTTTGATTAAGTAGTGCAGGATGAAATCTTAGGGGACAAGTCTTTCATTTGTGCTTTTTAAGTAAAGTATTGCAATCTAGAGAATTCACTCCATTACCAACTTTCCCCCCAAACTGAGCAACCTGCAAAAACCCAGTTTTTTTCTGGTTAAGAGGACTAATGAAAAAGAAAATGAGGTGCCAGAGTAAAACAACAAAATGGGCAAATTCAAGCATGAAAAGCTTGAAAAGTCAAATATTGATACTACTGACAGACATAAAGGAATTATCTTGAGATCATATCAGCTATTTTGCTGCCTCATGTGTGATTTTAGCCATTTTGTCCATACACCAGTGTTTGTAGCCTTGATTGTGCATACAAGGTCTGTTAACATTAACTCTTTACATTATAGACTCATATTAACTTCAACAGGACATTCATCTCCACAGATGTAGTATTCTGGCAATAAAGACTGCAATTCACAATCCTGGAGTTGTGATGGCTTCGGTAACTTACGTATTAAGTTTAGGAGTGGTGTAATTCTTTGCAGGATTGGGACCCAATATTAAAATCTCTTCAGGAAAGAGAGTTCCTTCCCATGTTTTTATACCAGATCCCCAGCTTTTATCGCAGCTTTTATGAGACACTATAATTCACAACTCAACTTCCTTAGATTGCTGTAGGTTTTTTTTTCTTCTTTCACCTTTGCATTTCATTTCACGTGCCCTGCGCTATCTACAGCGAATATTAAAGATCACGTTTGCCAATATACAGAAAAATGAAAAGACACCCTTGTCTGCAGTGGCTACCGTTTCTGCCTGTATTGCCATTGATTCAACAATATTTTTTCGCATCCATCCCTCCAGATTTATTCTTGAAAAAATGATAACCAGCCAGAAGAGTTATCGCCTTGTCTCCTCGTGGAAATGCATTGCCACCCAGGCCACAATTCATACAGCAAATATCAAGGCCAGCAGTGGAATATCTATGAAACTAAGAGGCAGGAGCATTTCACCTAACGATGAAACAAAATTCACAACAAAATCCCATTACGTGTTTCTTGCTGAGATAGGTTTTTTTTCCTAGTACTTCTGTTCCAAAGGCAATTGGTGTCCATGTTGTTCACACCTGCATAAAGAAACAAATCAGACAAAAACTACTTTCCTGTTGCTGTTACTCATCCACAACTTGCGTTATAGATCAACATGTTCCAGCAATCAGCAATGTGCTACGTGTTGAACGTTTGTTTCAAATGGAAATAGCTAAACCAAAATCAAAGGAGAGTGTTGCGTCTTTGATGTAGTTCCATACATTTGTTGTGCTGCAAGGGCTAAGGCTGCTAAACCCAGCTGGTGTCAATGGATTGGTAAAATCCTCTTTTAGACTTTGTGGAAGGAACAATTAAATCCCTGTGGATATGGCCACAAATGCTTTAGAGATGCCACATTTTTTGAGTTATTTAGTTGCCTCATTTGTGCTTCTGAGAGAAGGCCTAAAGAAATAGCTGAGACCAAGATACCAGAGATGAGACAAAGTGAAATTTTCCAAGCTAGACTGTTAACCACTGCAGTAGATAGCAGTAGCTGAGCAAGAATTCCTGAACGTTCTTTCCTTCTGTGATGAAAAGAAAAACATGCACTGTCTGCAGAAAGAAACGTCACTGTATCCAATTACTAGGTACCTGATTTAGGAGATAACTTTAGATAAAGAACTCAGTTTGCAAACGTACTAAACTTATAACTACATCATGGCTCACCTAAGACTGTTGCAGTATATGACCAAAATATTTGCCAGCTCATTTCTCTCATAGCACAGACGAGTATTTTCCTAGGCGGAAGAAATCTGAAGCTTGGGAACCTGTAATCCCAAGCTCCTGTCACACATCATTATGAGGTGTAAAAAAACCCGAACAAACATAAAAACCAAACAAACCACAAACCAACAATAAACTCCAGCAAGCTGTATAGGCTTTCCTAAAGGAAAAAACTAATAATTCACATAAGTGCCATAATTGTATATAATATGTAACCACAGGAAATAACTACTTTGCCATGTTCATCCATTCAGAAAGAAGAAAATGGAAGTAACTCAAGCTAATCATTTTTAGACTTGCACAGCCTGCCTCCTGATACAGCAGCTCGGGTTTTGTACTGCCAGCTGCGAGCGCTGCTAAACTACCTCCTTGAAAGCTGGTTTTAATTCCGACTCATGGAGCCTGTGCACGTTATTACGAATGAAAAATGCCTTTCCCACACAGTGCTGCGTTCAGCTTTCGGAGGGCTAAAAGTATTTTGTCTCTAATGTGAGAATCACATGTGTTTCCTTAGAAAAGGACACCACAGGGGTATGCAAAATAACAAACGGTTTAGTTCAAAGTTGATTAGGCTCCCCTGTTCATCCTGAAAAAGAACATCAGAGCAATGGGCAATCGCTAGCAGATGAGCTACAGAGCAAAACAGGAAGAAAAGTACAAGTCATGAAAAACAAATACATGTTGTGGAGCTTCTAAGCAATTGACAACCCAGATAAATAGTTTAAGGGGATTAATATATAGAAATAAGATTTAATTTTTGGTTTGGTATTTTGAACCTGGAGTAATAACAAGACTAATCAAGACTCCTTCCACAGCAAAATTACATGTATTAAAGTCACAGGGTGTTTGAATGCATGAGTTTTGAGAAAAAGTAAGTAATTCTGAAGAGGATTTGCATTACTATAACTACTTTCAATGATGTCTATGTGAGATGTGAAAGTTTGTTGGGGTTTAGCTTCCCATGGCTCTACGCCACGCATGAAAAACAACCTTTCCCCACGCATGAAAGCAGGTCAGCTCTCAACTCCCATGGAAAAACATCTGTCATCTAAATTAGTGTTGGGTACAAGGGGCAAAGACTCCATTTGTTTTTGTTAGGCAACCCCCTGTGCTCAGCGTACTCTTCTACGTCAACATGCAGAGCTGAGAAAGATAACGGACTTTGGCTGCCCAGAGACACAATCGTGGCCCGTGGTGACATTTACCTGCGAATGATCTCCTGCCAATATCTACCTTAAACTGGCCCTTTAAAGTGTCCCCAGACAGGCTGACTAGTCAAACTTTGCTCAAACCATATTATAATAGAATCTCAAATTCCTTCATAATCAAAACATTAATTGAATTTCCCTGAAATACCTTACAGAAAACATGCAGACATTTTGAATAAGTCCAAAGCAGCTTGTTTTGACCTGATAGAAGGAAGTATTTCCACTACTTTACTTAAAAGTAAAAACTTAATTTTTTAAATTTAGTGAAATCTATTAAATGATCTCTACAAGAGGTGGAAGAGGATTTGCAGGGGATGGAAATGTTTTCTTCTGGGTTTTTTTTGGTTTTGTTGAGTGGGTTCTTTTGTTTTGTTTGAGGTCTTTTTTATATAGCTCCAGGGACTTCTTTAGTTTCACTCCAATGCAGAACAAAGGCAATTTTGAAACGTGAAAGTCTTTAAGATATGGAACATTTTCTATCACAGAGCTCTTCTCTGGAGCAGCACATCACACTGCTTCATAGTTCATGATCTCACTAGAGTATCCTGTAAATGGATTAAATGGATCTATTAAATGGAGTTGGTTTTGGTGCTTCATAATCCTATCCAGATAATCAATATATGCTTGCTTCCGACACAACTACTTCATTACAGAGATTGCAACTGATTTTGCACCAGAGCAACATTACCTACAAGTTCATTAGTCACTGAAGCATTTCTGCAACTCGGGCATTCCTTGTTAGGAGCATGTTGATCCTGGCCCTCAGTTTACAGAAAATCCTGCCAGTAGTTGTAGCTTTCTCCATGAGTTTCATCCATTTAAAGCCAGAAATCACTGAGCAACGCTGCCAGCAACTTGGTCAGTATCAGCCTGAAGCTCTACATTGCCAGGGATTTCATTTTTTTATTGCAATTTTAAAAGGGAGATTTATTACCTATTATTTTTAAGCCAGGACTTATTTATTTATAAATCAGCCTTATTTTCTTGAAACAGAACTATTGTGGAGGAAAATAATCTTTGCAAAAGAAGTTAAAGAAATAATAATTTGAGTTTAAGTGGTACTATGATTTATAATAAAGTAAGAAAAGTGATTTTGACATGGGAGTTGTTGTTTGTGATGTAACAGCCACGTGCTTTCTCAGTAGTGCTAAGTCTGGTCTGATAAAAACAAATCCTTTATACACAGAAAGAATGAAGTCAGGAGAACAGCTAAGGAAAAAAAAAAATCACTAAAGTTATGTTCCAACAGGAGAAGTAAGGAGGAAAAAAAAAAGTCAGTAACTCCCAGATAGTTGAAAAACAGTATCATTGTACTGCAGAACATTTACAGCATTTACGAGAAAAGATCATTTGGGCAATAGCTATGCCAATTTGTTAAAAGACTTGGGACAACCTAAGAATGTCATTTTTCTCTTGTGCTGCACAGCTCTCCATTTGAAGCTCCATCTGAAAAATGTTCACTTGTAGATGTTTACAGCTAACACATCATCAAAATCTTAATCAGCAGATCAAGGCATCCTTGAAACTTCAAACTTAAAGCATCAGGGAAGGAAGGCAACTGCAACACTAAATAACATGCAGGAGAAGATCAACATCCTTCCCTTAAGAGACTTTTTTTTTCTTGTTTTTTTTTTTTGGAAGTCCCTTGAGAGGTTAACACATGCTTCAGTGCATCTATCACTTTGAAGAAAATTTCCCTTTTAATTTTCTAACTCTAGAGGTTCACGTTTTTAAAACTCCTGGATGTTCTTTGCTTAGCTATCTGCTCTGCTACATATTTCATATAGAAATTTTGACTTTGCTACAATTTCAAACCTGTTATACCCGATGAAACCTGAGTGCTAATTCATGCTGCATGTTCTGAAAGCAAAACTGGTTCACAGATGGTGAGGTAGATCCATCAGAATCTGGATTCTTGTAATCTCTACTACCTAAGACATGCTGTAAAGTGACTGTTTTACTTGTCTGTGGGAAGAACAAGACAGTCTCAACGTTTACACAAACATAACAAATAACAACTTTTAGTGGTGAGATACCCTATGTACTGAAACAGCCACATCCATCACCCACCTACTGTTTCCTAATCAGAAGCAAGAAAATTTCCATATTCCTTTCCACATCTAATTTTTTCCCCATTGGCACCTGAAAGAATAAGGCAGCATTTCAGGTGCCACCTAGCAGAAGGAATGTCCCTCCAGACACGGAGCAATCTCATTATGGACATCTGCAAGCTAGAGCTCCTAGTGATTGTTCTAACACATTTTTCGTACAAGTGGGCTGGCTCCAGATCACCCGATTAGTTACCATGGATTACAAACAAGTGATTAATTCTTATTACCCTCAAGTCCGAATTCAGATGGTATAATCTTGAATTAAGGGGATACTAAAATTGACAGTAGAATCATAATATAACTCAGACTGGAGGGGAGCATCAAGATGCCACTATGGTCCAATCTCCTGCTCAAAGCAGGGCATACTTCATGGGTGGATAAAATTGCTCAGCTTTGCTCCAGTTCAGTTTTGAACTTCTCTGAGGATGAAGATAATATCTGTAAGTTCACTGCAGACCCTAATTAAATATAAAACTTTGTGTAAACAACCGAGGGATTCTGATTAGAGTTTATAGTTCTGAATGTCTTTTCTGTGTAGTAGTTTTGACTAAAAGACCTGACTATCCCATAATTTGGTATAAGTGTCTATATTACCTTTTCAGTGATTAACTGTATGTTTTGAACAAGTTTTCCAGCTTTGATGTCTACTATTTTCAAATAGTATACAAAAGGTGAAAAGGAAAATTTCATTCTGTCTTGAGCTTCCAAAACTGCATACATCTATAACAGTTTTGGTCTTTTTACAGGTTTTCTCAATGTAGCTTTTTCCAGAATTAAAGATTTACTACCCTTGCATGTATTAGAGGTACCTATTTTCCTTTTACAACTAATCATCAGTTGGGTAAATCTGATAGGAGTTGGTTTCTGTTATAAGCTTTCTTTGCAAAATTATTTTGTAGGCAAAGAGACACAAAACGTCTGCCATGCCACAGGTCTGTTTTCCAGAAAAAAGAAGAACATTCTATTGAAGTTGCATAGAAATGATCCTATTATACACGAACCATTCAAAGCACAGTGGCTTTCTAACAATTAGAGCTTTATGTGTTTCATTCACAGCTTATATAAAAATTCTCAATAGACTATTTGCCCTCTCCTTCTTCCACAGAAAGTTTGAAAAGACATCAGTAAAGATCCTTTATGGCATCTAATTTATTCTCTTGAAATTACCTGCAATTCCTTAGTAAAAGAGACATTTTAAAATGAATTATCTCTCTGCCAATTACAACCTCTCTCATCATGTGCTGGCTACGCAAGAGTACCAACATGACAAGTTTTCCTAGTTAGGAAAAAAGGTGCTGCTTTTTTTTTCTTCTTCTGGCAGTTTGATGTTGTCTTTAGATTCACAAGTCAGCCTTGTGAACTGTGTTCAGAATTCAGGTGGAAATGCTTTGGTTTACATGGCTGTGAAAAATACCTTTGAAGACCACAGAAGCATGGAAATAGGGAGATGGTGGTGATCTCTCTCCCATAAAGCAGCTAATTACATGATCATTTTGAACTCTCTGAAGTCAATTACTGTAATTACTGCAACTATTGTGTTGTCATATTTCATTTGGAACAAAATAGTAGCACGAGAGGAAACTGCCAAATATGGTGTTCCAGACTTTTTCCACTTTATAGAAATGTGTTTAAAATGAAAGCTTCTGTCAACCCCAATAAAGTGTTCCTAAACTCAGGAGGCACAGTCACTTGCTACAACACTCCCTGTTAACGTAAGCCCCTGTAAAATGCAGTGAGATTCAATAGAGGGAGAAGGCTCAACTTCAGTATTTAAAATACAGTCCCAGCAGTATGGAGAATACGCAAGAGGTGTCAGCACTGTCCACAGGGCAGGGCGAGGACACATTGAATTCTCCTCCTAAACTCCACTGCGCCAAGAACAGGTATTCAGTGTCCTCTTGCATGTTCCGTTCCACGTGCTTCTGCTAGAAGCCCTGTGTACGCCAGGGCCACCACTTCAGGTAACTGATGATCCCCAGAGCAGAAGCTTGTGTCTGGATAAAAACTTTTCCATCCTCAAGAGGTTTTGAAGAGTTTGCTTGGCTTAAACCACAGCTTGAATAACAAAAACATTATAATACAAGGTTAACCTCAGCTTCATCCTGATGGAACTATTTATCTGTCACACAAAGATAGGTATATTCTCTGTAGACTGCTTTTTTAAGGGCACATACACAAGCTATTTTCTCACTACAGTGAGGATGTCTAAATAAATCTCTTACAGGCAAGTAATAGAAAATATTTCAGCTCCAGATGACTACACCCAACTCTCTCCCAACCTTCAGGAAAGACAGCGGATATCTAAAAGTAATAGCACTTCTAAAAGAACAGAACAAAGACAGTGGTAACAATCTCTGCATCAGCCCTTAGTTCTAACTTCATGGAATACAAACTCTTCTAATACTTGTTACCACACAAATGTGCCGTACTCCATTGTGATTCTGTGTTTTGCTTCCTCAAAAGAGGGTACAGATGGCGATACAGGCAGTAATTTTAAGGCGCCATAAATATTTAAGTGTCTCTCCTGTAACACCCTGACTCAGGAAAGACTGAGCAGATTTCTCCGAGGACCAATACTGAAACAGATATCCAAACATGAGCCAAGCTTAGGGATGTGTGAGTCGCATTTTGTTTTTTAATACCACTGTGGTTGCTAGAAATTTGCTGGCTCTATATACACAGGGTGTAGCAAAAACTCGTTGAAAAACTATTGCAGAGAGCATCCCTTAATGCCCTGTCAAGCCCTTTAAGCACAAGCCCTCGTTCAAGTACAACGTAACATCTGAACTTTAAAGGAAAACCAGAATAACTGTGTTTGAGACTGGCACACTCTCTAGTAAAGCGAAGCCTTGGATTTGGAGCGATTGACCCATAGCATGGCAGGCATCTAGTGGAGGGGTCAATGTAAAGAGAGAGCAGGCTAAAGCCCCTCTTCTGTCACATCGCACTTCTTCACCTCATCCTCCATGAGGCCAAGGAGCAGCAGGTGCGGCAGACAAAAAAGATAAGGCAGTAGATATTAGCAGGGCTTCGGTAAAAAACAATACCCAAGACTAATGAAGAATGTTATTTTGTAATGAATTATAAAGAAACCTCAAAATTGATACTATTTTTTTTCCTGTTTTCCAATTAAATACTACTCCAAAAAAATCAAAACCATTGCGAATTAACAAACACTGTCTGTAATCTCAAATGAGGTTTTACAAAACAATATATCCTTACCTTGACTGCAAATAGTCAACCCTCCATAGGCTTAAATTGAGACCTTCTATCACAACAGTTTTCACTGAAATGTTACTTTCCTTAGAAAAAAGCATTACTACGTTTTCAAAGAAAACTCAGGAACTTGGTGCATGCATTTTTATGCTGCTTGTATGGCAGTATAAGGACTACTTTTTGGTGGTGTTTTTTGTCCTTTTCCATATCAATTTATTTTGAGATTAACACTGACTTAACTGAGAAAGAGAGCTTGCGAACAGATGAAGGACAATGCAGCACTTTCACACCGTTATGGATGATAAAATAAATAGTTTTCATTCCACAGTGTTAAATGTATTCCATGTTCTCACAATGCCTACTTAATAGTTTTGGGACTGTGAGTGCGTTTCCCTTAGAAGAGAAAAGCAGAATGCACTTCACCATTTTTTTTCTCCTCCTGGATCTAATTATTCTCTAATTTAAATGCAAAGGCCAATCCAGGTTGCTCCTGAGACACTGTGGGACTCTATTAGGATCTTTTACATTAAGACTTTTTATGATAACAATTATATGATAAAGAGCATCTGGAGTCTAACACAATATTAACACTATTTCTTAAAGGTGCAACCCAATTTTTCCCCAATTTAACATTCAACTTCTCTGTGCTTACACAGCCTAGCTTAAGGGAAGAGGATATTTTCTTCCAAGTAGACAGTATCAGAAAAGTCTGATGTGGAGACAGCAATACTAGCTTGAACATCCATTAGAGAGTAAGTTCTGTATCATCGGTCTCTCTTTTGGCAAGTCCATACTGTTCTGTTATCTTCTACATAGAAATGACCTTTTATTTTTTGTATGTGGTTTGAAAAATAACAACATTAAAGGTCCTTTGGTGTTTGAAGGTGTTTGAAGACAGCCCCAAACAAATGGAATACCCTGTCACACATCCTGTCACGTACTACTACATTACACCCCTTCATAAAGCCCCATTTGTAAAATAGACTGGGACTATCTTTATTTGTCCAAATCTTCTAACTGTTCTGTTGTAAACTAAACACACTCACTAACTCAGAAATAAGGCAGGCAGGTAGAACATATGAAAGGTAAGATTCTGTTTTTATAAACCATATTTCCTAGAGTCTAAGACTTACTTTAAAGATCACACTTTATAGTCCACTAATACAATTTGGGCTTCCAGTCTACTATGTTGCATTCTAATTCAATGGAAACAGATTCTGCTAGATTAAGAACAATCTGTCTGAGTTTTTATTTAGTTATGTGATAAGTAGCAGAAACAAGTAGAATTATGATAATTTTATGATCTCCTTCTACACACAAATAGCTTACAGATACAGAAATAAAACATTAAAGGTAAGCAATGAGGGACAAAACTAGAGACTTTCATCTGCAGTGCTTAAAGTCCAAAAGGTTCATTGATTTATCCAATTTGCTTCTTCCCACATACACTGCATGCCACTGCACAGGTATCTATCTATGCACCTACCCAATTAACAGAGACTAGCACTCGTAAGATTACATTTTGAAAGATCCGACTTCAAAAAGGGCTTAAAACACAGTTTTTACTCTAGACAGTTGAAAAGGGCTAACTCCATTCCTTGCTCTTTTTTTCATTTATAGTATGAATTTTTGTTACCCTTTTTGATGAAATATTAAACATATATATGAAGGAAAGGATCAAGAATACGAAAATGCTTTAAGAACTTTTTTTCTAATGGTTAGATTATACAACTTTAATAATCTTATTATACTACCACATGACAGCAACTGCACTGTAGCTGGAAAGTAGCAGGCTAAAACAACTAGAAAGTCACCTTGCATTTTTACGTATACTAAACTCTATGTTCCAATATTTCACCTGTGGTCTTTTTTGCTTTACTGATAAGCTAGTTATAGTCACACCTATAGCCTATCTGTTACACCTCCATACACTTATCACAGAGAAATTCCACTAATTACTGACTGAATACAGTATCCATATACAAAAGTGTTTTTCTGCTTAATTGTAACACTGAGATGAGCTCAGTAGCCCACAGGCTATATTACAAGAAGACACATTCCAATCTAAGATATAGTTTCAATCTATAATTAATGCACACATAAATGCCCCATTATTTCAGTGCGAACTTGCAGAAGGGACATTTTAACTACACACTTTTAACCAAATAGGACCTACTAGTTAGCAAACTGAAGCACAAAATCAAGAAACTTCTGTCCTCAGTGTTCTTGAGCCAAAAGAGCTTGTTGAAGCCATCCCTAACAAAGAAACCAATGAGTTGAATACTTACTACCATGAAAAACTGTCCGTTGGCCCATGGTACGTACATTTTCTGATTCTCTCAGTGCGAGCCAAGCTGATTCGCATGGCCTTAGACACATGTTTCCTGTGTGCACCTGTTCTGTCCATGGAATAAAGCCATAATACCAATTTTTATTATTTTCCTAGTGCTGCTTTGTGAGGCAGCTCATACAGTTCCTGAGGAACTACACATAACTGAGGAGGAGCAAGACAAGCGATGTCTTCCAAATGCTTTCAAAGTAAAAGAGAGCTAGCACACGAGACCAAGGACTATAAAAGATTACTTCAAAAATCTAGAATTCTGTACTAAAGACTTGCTGCAACTTGACTTAAATCAGAAGAAATTTTGTAGATTTCTAGGTCTAAATTATTTACTCAGTTTAGCATAGTTTCATAGTCTAAGGCAGTGATAGGAAACAAAGAACCCTAAGTGTCCTGACAATATCTGACCAACATTTAGATGCAGTCATTCTCTGGAGATATTAATGTAGCCTCCAGACAAACAAGAGTGCTCTAATCTATACGTAGGTATTCTTTGCTTTCCGAAGGCAAAGCAGACAGTTAAAGGTCCATATAAAACCAATATCCAAAGTTGCACTGCTATTTAAAAAATGAGGATGGAATGGTCCTCTGGAAAAGGAAAAGCCCCACCATTTTTATACCTTTCCCCTCCAACTCGTCATTCTACTAGATGTCAAAATGAAGATAAAAATCTTTTAGAAACTGGTTTTAACACAAAACTAAATTAGAGTCTCAGGGTTCTAAGTAGGTCAAGGGCTGGCATTATAATTTTTATTCAGTTACATTTCTCTCTTGGTAGGATTTCATGACACCAGAAGTTTGTTTTCTCAGATGTGCCTTAAGTCTGACTGGTTGGCTCATTAGGATATTTGCATAAAATAATTAACTGAATTTTTTTAGAAGGAAGACACTAGAAAAAATAATTTTCCACAAATTTATTGTACTTTTGGAAAAGAGATCAGACTGCAGCAAAACATATGAGCCCACAGTTCTCAATATGTCCATTATAACCCAACATGTGATCAAGGAGCTGCTATTCCATTGCCTCCTATAATTATAAGCAACCTGCTTCCCTGTATTGTCCAGTGACTTGTTAATGCTGTTTGACAGCATTTCTATGCCTAGGTAATGCCAGGAGGTCAGGCTGGACTAATGAGTTACCTGAAATAGGCACAACTGATCTAGTTCATATAACCAAGCCTTTTTACTTCTTGCCTTCTGCATTTGTTGTAGTTTTCATACTTCCAGGACTGTGCAGTGTCATGAAACAAAAGGCACCTTATGTTTCTATATGGTTTTGGCTCCGGATTTTGGAGTGGAGAGAAAATGAAGAAGTCAGTACATCAGCTGTGTGACTCAGGATTCAAACTTCCTAGTACAAAGCATTTGAAATTCTTTTTATCATATCATGGTATTCCCAGGCAGAAAAATCTCAGAGAATTTTAGATATTCTTCTACTTGAAATCTTCATTATTTTGAAGTGTATCTTTTTCAACAGTTGGTCCATGGCTGCATACAATAAATTGAAAGATCTTCTAATTTGAGAACCAATTGTCAATGTTTTTGAAAAACTTTAAGGAGTTTTATTTGTGTCTTCACTTTAGCCCTGCTAAAGCAAAGAAGAGCTGAAAAAATAGTGAATTACCCATAACTGAGAAGTGCAGTAATACGTAAAGCCTCTGGCAAGGGACTCTCAGAGTCTAGTATATCCTTCAGGGAATCAAGGGAAATCTGCATTACAATATGACGCATGATTGACTGGGGACTACCAGTCAATCTGATGACATTATCTGCCAATCAAGGTAAGAGGCAGTTAAAAGAGAAATCTTCCTATTACACACCATTAAGGGTGAGGCAAACTTAATCCTTCCAGTGCCCTATATAAGGCAATCTCTAGATTTTGTCATTTCTGACAGTTTTGCAACTGCATATGGCATACAGATACACTTCGAGGTCAGAAAGAGGCCACGATCAAGATACAGGCTTAGTGCTCGACTACAGTGAAGGGCTAAATCTAAGTCCATGTTTAAGGAGTGATTATACTGCATTGAAGTTAGAACCAAATGATTTCTATATTTTTTTAGCAAGTTACCAGTTGGTTTCATGAGAGCACACCTTGGAATTACCAGACAATCCTGCTCTAGTATTCCTGAGTCCAAGTCCCTTTATAACTCACAGCTTGCTGGGAAAATGAGAGCGAACTCTGGTACAAGATTTGTAGTTGTTCAGACCAAAAGGGCTCATTAGACCATCTAGTCTGACTTTTCACAAGCCAGGCCTAATAGCTTTTACCAGTTACTCATACAGTGGAGCTTAATAACTTGCATTTGATTAAAACATGCCATCTAGAAGATATAAAGACAGAAAAAACTACCTGCTATATTAAGTATTGGTAGTGTCTGAGCAGTTAATAAGCCTTATTGTTACAGTTATGATTTACTTCTAGTTAGATTCTCTCTAGTTTTAATGACAACTCTAACTTACATGGTTCTGTGCGATAGTGACTGCAACATCATAGACTAAGCTGATTTAATGGGCAAAACAAGCTATATGCCTAATAAACTCAGTAGTAACTTGTTAGAATTTGACAGCTAAAGTATCCAAAGATTTCACCTGCCTTGAGAATGTTCCAGTACACGCCAGCTCCTCACTGCACATGTGAATAAACTAAGTACGCTTTTCACAGAGTGAGTATTACTTCCACAATGGCTTCTCCTTCCTCCTGTAAGTGACTGTGACAAGATGACAGTGATGTTATGTGTCTCCTGTCTTCCAAAAAGGGATCTTTTCGAAAAGCAGGTGGTGCTGGATGAGCAAGTCATACATATATGAAGAACACTCCAGGAGATGACTGAGCTAATGGGGGAAAAAATGAGAAGCATTTGGATTTACGTGTGGAACCAAATACAGAGAAAAATGCATTGGAAAGAAGATTTGTTCAAAGACACAAGGCAAAACATCCAATGGTTTGGGAAATCAATCTTACAGCCAGCTGCCAGAGGAAACTAGATGTTTCTGAAACTAGAATTCAGTTAGGACCACAAAGTAAATGTCACTACTATGAAGCTGAACATCTTTTGATATGTGGCTGAAAGCACGAGTGGGATGAAGCTGCTTTGGGTAGTGGCAGTACAGCTCACGGTATTTTTATTTCTTACCGTCTGTGATAGCAAATGCTTAAGGATTCCTATAAGGAAACAAGTTTAATGTATCTGCATAGCCCCTATAAACAGTGCATGGCTTTACTTGTAGAAATCATCAGTTTGATGAAGATTTAAGCAATATTTATGCAGTGGTATGTTTCCAAAGCTGGTGGAGGCCACTTGATTATTCAGACCCAATCTGACTGCCCTCTCGGAACCACTCTGCCTTGCAATGATGCTACAGTAAACCACGCTGTTGTTTGGTCTCTACTTATATATTACACCCTGAAGTACAAGACCATTTTTGTGTATTGAGAAAATTTTGTTCTTTGTACGTTGCTTGTTCCACTGAAAATAGAAAGATTTTTAAAAAATAAATTAAAAAAAGAAAGCTAAGAGTATCTTAATGTACTCCTGTATTTTCTGGTGGGGTAGTTATCTTCATGGCTAAGGCTTTTACTTCAGATTAGCACACAGAAGATATCTATTACATAGTCTGTGCACTACAACAGTTGGTGAACAATTCTCTTTTTTTGCTATGGTCAGGCAAAGTCCAAAGCACAAGACACTGCTGCGCATTTGCTAGCTTGATTTGCTAACTTGATGAGGGTGTATCATTTGGTACCTCTCCATTCTAATGGTAGGAAAAAAGTTAAGAAGGAGTAATCATGTACAGAAAGTCCTTGCACAAAATATGGCTCCATGCACAAGGCTTTAAGCATAACAGATAAAGTAGAGCTTTACAGATAAGAGCTAAGTAACCAATAACCTACAAACTTTCCACCAGTGTGTTTAAAATTAAACAAAAAATAATAAAAATACCTCAACAAAAAGACCACCACACAAACAAACAACCCCAAGCTCATGATCTTCTTTTCTTCAGTGAAACTAACAGATGGTTCATGCAGCAGTACAGCAGCTATTTACCTTTCTTTCATGGAAAGAGTAGCTGAGGAATTCTCCCACAGCTGAACAGCTGCTTCTCAGCTGTCTCTAACCAAGAAGCTGGCCTGGCACTAGGGACTAATAAAGAAAGATATGGTCAAAGACCTCTTGTTGCACCCATAGATATCTGAAGAGTTTACTCCCAGCACTGAAAGAACTGTTATACAGAAGTTCTTGTCCTTTCCAAACTAGACAGTCACTACCAAAGCACTATGAAGTGGAAAATTAAAGAGGAAAGCTGAAAACTTTCCTGGAAGGCCTAGTGTAGAGCAAAACACGTGAGGAAGATAAAGAAGAAACCTAGTCAGAATGGGAAAAATAGTTGTTTGCCAAAGTGAATAGAAGGATGCTTGAACCGGTTTCTCAGGGTTAACACACTGCACTCGGGAAACAAAGACATTGCAGACATTGCATTACAGAATCAAAGAAAAATAGGGTTTGATGGGACATCCCAAGGTCCTGCAAACATATCATTTTTCCCTGACATTTCCTTTAACTTAAGGATCTCTGCTGATGGTGAACCCCTGACTGGTAACCTATTTCATCGCTTCTTTATTCATTACGGGGGGTTCCCTAACCACTGGGCTGATACTCTCTTGCAAAAATCTACTTACTTGCCATTCAGGCAGAACATAGACTACTCCTTTCTTCTTCCTGGCAGCTTGTTTTGTATTTGAACATTGTACTCTTCAGGCCTAAAAGTTAGAAATAGAAGAAGCCCTTTCTTTCTCAAACTCTCATAAAGGCAGTTCAGCATTCTGCTACACCATGGATGGCCTAACGAATAAATAAATAATAAAGACATTTGCCTGGCCACATCTACCTTGTGATTCTGCAGAGACATGCTGACCTCACACACTTTGGTCTGTGATGATTTATCGTGGTATCAAGTAACTCGTAATTACTGAAACAGAACAAGATGCTAAAACCACCAGGCGTTAGTGCTACCTGGAGATGTCTGTGACACCATTCTGTGCTCTGCTATTCTCTGCCCTTCGCATCTTGAGTCCACTGCATCTCTGTCCTGTCCGTTTGCCTGAACGTGGACAACAAAAGTGCTCACTCACAGCAAGGGCTAAAAGCAAGCCACGCTCCTACTTCCCCTTCTCTTCCTGATGTCTGCTCCCACAGACAGCACATCTCTGTCTCAGGAAAATGAGGGAGAAGAGCTAGCATACATAGGAGTGGAGCAGAAGCTGTGATTCCTGGCTGTAGTGAGGTGGCACCAAAATCATGAAAGATTCAAATGCCGTGTCCCTTATCACCTAACATCACCTTACATTCCTTCTGTTTTAACAGTGAGAACTTCAAATGACCCGTTGCTTAAAACATTTCCAGAGCTTACAGAATTACTGAAATTTTTGCTGAGTATCGGTACTACTAGATTATTCATTCTTCAGATATGAAAAAAAATAATAAATCAGAAAAAGCCCTTATAATCAAAATCAAAATTTGGTTTTATCCTTCTGTATTTCGCTTTTTAAAAATTTCATTTAAAGTAGCATTTCTACTCACATTTATTTGCTCTTTTGTTTAAGATTTCATTTCAGTTTCACCTTCTATCAAGATGGACTTTAAAAGGTGGTCTAAGCTAAAATTTAATATGCACAATAAAATTTACTATGTAGCTGAACAAAAAGTCACTGCACCAAAAATGGTCCAGTCCAGCAGTTTTCTAAATGATGTAGGAGAAAAATAATGGGGCAGAGTAGCAGAAGCCTGACCCTATTCCCATAAGACTGTAAGATTTATCACCTACATAAGCAGAATGCTACAGAAAAGAGATCTATTGACCACAGCAATAACTCACAGCCCAGTAAAGCTAGCTGAGATGCTAGTCTGGTATTTGCTGATAGTACCTTTATTATATGGTACTCAGAATCTTTTTAAATAGCTTTGCTCAACAAGCTACTGTTTTTAATATTATGCACCACCTACTCTTTTTTTTTAGGCTAGCCACTTATTTACAGTACTGATATTCAGGGGAGGGGGGAGCTGCAGGGCAGGATTCATAGTAGTGGGGATTTACTGTTTGAATTAAAAACTGTGTTGCCGCAATTCTTGTGGATTTCAGGAGAGGGGGAGCTGCAGGCACATGCTATCCCAGTATAACAGAAATATTACTCAAACAGAAATATGTTTGCATAATACCTTCTACTCGAATAGAATATTTACTGAGGAAAAAAAAAAAGTCAGAAAACTGCTATCACTTGCAATGCATAGACTGAATTTTTGCTGTTTTGGGGACATGTAGGGAGATGTTCAACCAGCTTTTTGTTTTGCAGAGCATTTCTTCAAGGGCTTGGATAGCAAGGGTAGAAGGTCCTTAAGAAGCCATCCAGTACGAGAAGACAGAGAGGGCATCATCTTTTCCCAGTAAGCTCATGCCAGAGCCCGGAGTGCAACTCTTTCACCGGTGCTTTAGCTGCTTGTGCTCATGGGCAGCGCCGATAGCGTGTCTGACTGCTGTGAAAAGAGCTGTGAGAAGCAGGGCCTGGCCCCGTTTGCTCCGGAGCTGCATTTAACCCAGGTCACCAGCCTTGCTCTCTGCCTGGGCTACACCTGCGGCTGTGCCTGCGGCCGGCTGCGCCCTCCGCTGCTCCGCACCCTGACCCAGGGCCTTGACTTCTGCCTGCAGCTCAGATCCAGCGCTAGAATTCCCCCAGAGAAATACAATTTTCTTCCAGCAACCTTTAGCAACAACGTCGTTACTTTAGCCCAGCAACAGAGTCCAAAACATACACAATGAACTGAAGAAACAGCCCTTTATTCCCTTTTCTATTTTCTTTATTCCCTTTTTTCCTATTTCTTTATTCCCTTTTCTATTTTCACCACCTCAGTGTCAGACACGCCTACTTTCTTTCAGGATTTAGAAGAAAATGCAGGGGAGTTTGGAGTCGTAAGCAATCACAAGCTGTAATAGAATAACTTTTAGAGAATCGTCAGATATTTGTTGAGGTGACTGGACCAACTATCAAATACTGCAGAGTCTTAACTAAAAGAGCAGCTTTTTGCAAAGGGGTTCTTGGAACCCATTGGGATACATGAAAACATGCTATAAACAAACCACAAATAAAGTAAGAGAAAGTGTCAGCAGTTCAGCTGAACCCAAGAACCCCAGCTCTGCCGTTCAACCGGCCACCTGAGCCCGCATGGACGGCACCTGGAGAAACCCCGCTG
>NW_009717455.1:0-2133 GCF_000703405.1 Apaloderma vittatum | reverse complement strand
CTGTTTTGATGGTGTTCCCCGATGTGCAGCACTTTTCTTTTCTTTTTTTGCCAAGATTTTACTTTGGCCTCAGAATCTCATTAACATCTAAGAGCTGTTTGTATTTTGGCTCCTCTTCTAAGTATGCTCTAAGCATAAAATGAGAAACAAATGAACAGAGGAGATGGCAATGAGGAATAAACAAAAATGCAAGAGGGGAATGCTCCATTTAGCTGGAAGGAAACACTGGTGAGCCTTCCATTGCTGTAAATCAGGAGAACACAGTTTCCCACTTTTGACCCACCAGAGAAGTAAACTTTCCAGCAATTAGAGCTGTCAAAGAAACAGTCATGTGAAATGCCTGCAAGAATTTCATCTGCTCCCATCAATCCGATTTTGTTGCTAAGTTCAGTAAGGTTCACCAGCTTTACTCTGCTGATTAATGGATGCAGTTTGGTGGAACTCTGCCATTTTAACGCTGTATAACGCGAGAATTATGAGACGGGAAGCCATTGCCTTACAAAAACTAATGTAAAAATATCACAAAAGTTTGTCCAGACTCTGTCATCAAGAGAGGTTAAAGATCATGTAGAAGCAAAGCCATGAAACTTAATTCTCTTCTTTATAGTTAATTCTCTCCTTTATACCCAAGTCAGAGCAATAAAGGTAAAGACAGGCACCTACAAAGTCAGGTGAGTCTCACTTTTCATCAAGAGACATGTAAACTGTAAACTTCCCCACTGAAATGAGTAAAAAACTTCTTTCTTGAACCAGGGGAATATCAGAATATCCTATTTAGATCTACTTTGAAGACAAATAATGGAGCGTATACTTTTCAGGAAATAAAAGTTTGTTTCTTCAGGACGAACTGTCTGTCTTCCTTTACATGTTCCACTTGTTCCACGTGTGCACGTGTCAGCCACATGGCTCCCAAGCCTTGCAGGTAAAAGCGTGCACATGTGGACTCAGATGCCTGTTTATCAAAATAAATCGAGGACTGCTTTGGGAACAATTAGCTTTTTCTAATTATTTAGGATTAATTACAGGTATAAAGCATCAGTCTTTGCAGAAAGTGAATCCAAGAAGGTCAATGCTATGGAGAGGAAGCAGGTGGGCTGTAAAAAACATAAATGTATATATCATGGAAAAACAAGGTGGGAGAACATGGCGAGAAGGCAGTGGGGTAAAAGCTACACACACAGCCCTGGGAGGGAAAGACAGCTCCTACACAGAGCTCCGTGTGTGTGCTCTGCAGGTTTTTAAGTGCACGTATGCTGTATTGCATTTAGGGAAATGAAGGCAACTACCATGATCAGTTAAAACTTTGCAAGATTTCAGTAAAATAAGAAAGCACATCTTTTCACCAATCCTGAATCCGATCCTGCCCTTTTCTTAAAACTCAGACGTGACTATTTATCTCTTTCTCTCCCACTGTTAACAAATTCTGCACAGATATATATATCGCAGTTAATCAAAGCCTGAATTTTAACATCTGTTGATAGTTGTAATTTTTATGTTACTGTGATTTTTCTTGATGTTTCACTAATTAACCAAGACTATATTGTAATGCTCCATGCATCTCACACATCCAGACATGGAAGTTTGATACATCCCTCTCTGAAAGAGAAAATACGTGCCTGACTGATCTCTGGCAGGCCTCTGGAAATCTCTGCTCACCGCCCGTGCAGCAGCGCGCAGCGAGTGCTTGCAAAATGGGTTTGGAAAAATAGAGGCCATCTTCTGTTCTGGCTGTAACTGAGTTTGAACTCAACTGTTTCAAAGTTCCAGTAACTGTTTCAAAGTCCCAGCATTCTCAAAAGTTATGATAAGTTCTTCTACCTCTTATTTCCAGGCACGGCTGAAATGTCAAAATACAAAGGGAAAGACTGTTCTGTGGTATTTCCAGCTGGGACTTGAAGTAGGCATGTAATAAATCTTCACAAAGAAGGTCTGTTCTTGTGAGTTTTGTGGACTCAAGAGGTTTGAACAAGCTTTCTTTAACCATTTGAACCTTTGGCTCCTTATCTGAACCATTTGTGGCCGCCCATCGCGGATCTTTGCTTAGTGCTGAAGTGCGGCTCGGCTTAAAGCACTTTTTAAATAACTGGTTGGGGAAACTGCACGTGCAAAGTCCATACATCTGGGAATGCCCAT
>NW_009717454.1:0-18924 GCF_000703405.1 Apaloderma vittatum | reverse complement strand
CAGTGTAGGACCCTGCACTTGGTCTTATTGACTTTGTCTAATAAACAAAGAGCAAGTACTTTTGTACCTTTAGAAAGGAAAAATGAATTTGCAGTCTACCTCTATACATGAAGATAGCAGCAGTATTTACTCCTTCTTCCATTAAGCTATCAGGCTGTTACGGAACAATCAGAATAGTGCTCGTAGTCAAAAAGTGTTCCAAGGATATCCTAAGCAGAGTACTCCCTGTCATTTGACATGGAAAAAAATTAAAAATATTGACCTCTTTTGAGGGTTTGGCATTATCTCAGTGACTAACTTAAGAAAACCCTGCCTTTTCTCCCCAAGTTATTTCCACACCAATAGTTAGTGCTGTACTACTACAAAGGTGTTTTCAAACCTTTTGCATTATGAATTCATTTTTTTGTAGATGACAGTGCTGTTCTGGAAAGAAATTTCTACCATGTACCTAAGTGTTTTCCTGAGTAGGGATGAACTGATACAGATGTTCAGGTTTTATAAATAAAAGAAAGGAAGACAAAAAAACCTTTAAGTTCATTTGGGGGGATGAAATAACAAGCGCCACTGAAGTGAATGCTCAAAAAAGTGGGAAAAACTCAGTATGTCCCCAAACAGTCAAACTGGAAAACATTTTTCTCCCTGAAATATATTAAGATTCTAGATATTCTGATAAACTGTGATTTACCCTTTAGATATGAGGGAGGTAGCAGACAGATTACACATTATGTGACTTCTGAAAACTGATATCTGTTAGCATTCAGTACCACTACATGTTTCAAGGTATAGGCAGAGAAAGGCCTCAAACGACAGAGCACTGGAAATGCAGCTGCCTTTTGCTGCCATTGCTGGATGACCCAACACAAGTGGATCCTTTCCAGTGGGCTGATTCCTGACCTCTGCAAGTTGGAGACAGATAATGGGATTGCTGAAGCTGAACATTAGGAATGGGAATAATCTAAACTGTACAAAAGATAAGCCCAAATAAAATTTGTAGCCAGTGCAACAGAGACATAACTAAATTTAGTGAAGCTCTATCAATTTACATCATTCTAAACTAAGCCTTTTTGTACATTCAACAAAGAGTCATTTCCAAAGCTTTCCATCTTTGTTCAGTTGCTATCAAGTTTCCAGATATTTTTTTTCAAAACAATGCAGTGCTTACATTTAATTAGTATTAAAATCTATTTTAATAGTTTCCATTCAACCAGGTTTTCAAATGAGCAGAATAGAAGTCAGGATCTTGTTAGGCAGAATGGTAAGCAGATTTAATGCACTTTATGTATGAGACATTACTTTTCATTCCACAGGATGCCTCTGAATCTTCTGATGCAGCCAAACTTTTCAGTGTGAAACTGATGGAATTTCAAAGACCCCCTCACAGATGGGTCCCTCCCATCTGCCACCAGCCTGCTCTCCAACTGGACAGGCAACCCCTCTTCATCTGCAAGGCTGAAGGCATTTTGACTGTGACAGTATTCAGTAAGTCTTGAAGAAACCAGCTGAGGAGAAATGAAAACACATTAATTACTGGTGCATTTCCACTTACAATGGCTCTAAATGTAAAAGAGTCAAAGGTTTTTGACAGTCCATCTCTCCTGACAAAAAGCCTTAGACAAATAACATTTTCTTGTGATATAAAAAGAAAACATTACTGGAGAAGTAGGAGGTTATAACATGAAACAAATTTCTCTTGTCTTTGAAAACCATGGAGTGACACACATTTTGCCACACCATGAAAGAGTGAAAGGAACACAGAACATAAATGGAAAAAATGCTCTTTCACCGAGAAGGAGTTCTATCTTGACATGGATGGGAAAAAAAAACAACTCTGCCCAAGGTTTCTTTTTCACTTGACTCTCAAGATAGTGGTATGGGGGAGCCCAGAGAAGAAAACAGCTGAACCAACACACTCTTTGGATTGCTTCTCTGTATGTTACAAGTTTTGGACACAGCTGTGACTTGCTTCCATACTCACAGTAATAAGTGGAAGAAAAACACAGACATCTGTGGTAACAGAACAAGTAGCAGCATTCAGGGCATTGCATCAGTAGCAAGAAGGCTGGAAGTAAGCAAAAGGTTGCAACAGGACATAGTTGTGCCAGCTGACCCAAACTGACTAAAGGGATAATCCATACAGCATAATGTCATGCTCAGCAGTAAAACTAAGGTAGTGGAAGAACAAGAAGAAGGACAGGCTGGCTTGCAAACCTGCCCATTGCTCAGAGACTGTCTGGCCATTCTGGCCATCACTCTGCTTGTTGGAGGGAGCAAATACCTTTGCACCACTTAGTGGGATTTTTCACCTCTTTGCTTCACTTGTTAAACTGTCTTTATGTCAGCTCATGAGTTTTCTGAGTTTTGCTCTTCCTAGTCTGACCCCTGTCCTGCTGGGCAGGTGGGGGGGGAGGGGGCAAGTGAGCAAGGAGCTGCTGTATGGGTGCTGGTCATGATCAACCTACCACACATACACTTCTGAAAAAATTGTCCTTGTCTTCTTTCATGGAAAAGACATTCAAGGTACTCCTACAAAGACTTCATTGCTATATTTATTTCAAGTACTTTCCCCTCTATCTCTCATTGCACAGAAGACAAACATATGAACACTGTGACAATTTTTAATATGGAATTTGCTTCCAGCTATTAATACATTTTCCTAACATTTTAAAACAATTTCAGACCTATTATAATATCCCTTTCTTCAACAGCTGACTCCCATTTAAATTTTTTGACAAAAAAAGAATTGTTGGTGTCTCAAAAATACTACATAAATAAAAAAAATGGTATCACAATAGCAAAGAAGAAATCAGCAGTAGTTATCACCTAGCATTCACATAGAATCACAGAATGTTGGGGGTTGGAAGGGACCTCAAAAGATCATCTAGTCCAGCCCCCCTGCCAGAGCAGATTCCACAGGCAACAATTTCATTAAGTAATGTAGCAAAAAAGAATCACCTTGTTTACATGGAATTACTTGTCCTCTTATTAGGATTTTTTTTTAATTAGAAGTGGAAATAGTATAGGTGATTCACATATATTCATTTATTTATACCAATCATTTTCTATTGATCAAATGAATCAACAAAAACTATTTAAGTGCATGATTTATCGTGTGTGTGTGGTTTACTACCTAGTCAACATTCTTAGCATAAATATCTGCTGTGATCTAGAATCTCAGCCAGCACTGAACATCCATTTTTGCAATAAAAATGTGCTTCCTTTGATTAAAAAAAGAGAAGTCCAGATATGCCTAGGGATTCATAGAATCATAGGATGGCATAGGCTGGAAGGGACCTTAGAGGTCATCTAGTCCAACCTCCCTGTTATGGGCAGGGATGCCACCTCTCGACTAGACCTGGCAACACATGGGGACGGAGCGGGAATAAGGAAAAGATTCAGAATTGGGAAAAAGCAGAATTGGAAAAGAGGGTCACAAGTTTTTACTTTCTTTGAACAAAATATATGTTATTTTTTCTTCACACTTTGTCCTGAAAAGTAGTGAGTACAACTTTATATATCTTCTTGCAATACTTGCTTATTTAAAGAAATAAATATTAAATTTTTTCCTTCTTGCTGAGTTTTGTGTTGCTGCTGTTTCTTTTTTTCCAGCTAATGGAAATGAACAATCAGACACTGAAAATATAATTAATACTGTTTTCAATTGTGCCATTCTACAGCATGAAAAGATCATGACAAAAGTTTTCAATAAGCTTTGCCTAGAAAGTAAGCCAAATGCAAACAAGCTCTTCATGGTGATTTCACAGGACTGTTATCAATTGCAATACATAAAACAATATCATCTACTACTCTAAAAATTCTTCATGTAAATGCATCTTATTTTTATAGTGATAATGTTTACTTACTACATTTTTCTAATGCTTACATTTTATAGGACTCAATAGCAAGTACAGAAAAGGGCTAGCCAAAAAAGAGCCTTGGATTTCATAGAATCTTAAAAAAAAAAAAGAAAAAAGTAATCTTTAAAAATGCAGCTAAGACCTCCATCCTGCTTTGGCCATTTCCATGTCAGCTGCCCACTGTTACAAATCAGCATGCCCAGACACAGAAGCATTTGAGTGACTGACAGGAGCAACTACTCTGCAAAACATTGATTCAAGCAAGCAGGGAGCCACAACATATGCCTGGATAGAAAGTGTTGAAAAAGAAACTTGGCAAGTATTTAGATTTTCATTGTTTGTGATGCTTGAAAATATTAATATTAATCTTTTTGTTACCAGCAAAAAGACAGTAACATGTAGGGCAACCCCCCCGCCTTAAATCTATCTCCAGTTTGCCATCAGATATTTGGGACTTTTTTAAAGTCTGCCTGAAAAATAATATAATGAAAAAAAAAAAAATCAATGCTCTGACAGTCTTGTTAGAAACTCAGTGTTCATGAATCAGGCAAGAACTACAAAATAGGGCAATGGAGCTTAGTATCTTATACTATTCCATCTACATCTGCCACAATTCATATACTTCTCTATAACCGATTTTCAGCCTGAAATTAGAAGGCTTTCCAAACCCTCTTCACCTTGACTTGTTACCAACGTTAAAAACAATGAGAAATTTGCTATTAATAGCTGCAGGTTTTACTCCATACAAACTGCTGAAAAATCCACTCTGGTTTCTGAAGGAATAATATATTTTTATAGGAACTGTACTGAAAATAAAATACCTGATGTGAATCAAATAATCTAATTTGACATATAATTCATCATTGTTGTAAATATAAATCATTCTGGGCTTGCTAAGGTATTTTTTTATTGAAACCCTTTGATTTTAATGACTGGATCCTCCTTCCTAGTGGAATCAAGAGGAACTTTGGCTAGCTTACTGTTTCAATTACATCAATTAAAACTTGATAGCCAACACATATGTCCCAAGATCCTTTAAAAGTGTAATTTTAAAGACTTGAAATCTTGGAATAAGGACAATTAAATCACAATGAAAACCAGCAACGCCTGGTTAATAGCATTAACTAAACAGTCAGGAAAATTACCATAACTTTCCAAGAGTAGGAATCATTGCATGTAGTATACACACATCTGGCAAAAAAAAAAAAGCACTCCAGAAAAAAATCAGCTTTAATCTATGTAGACAATCCAGCATAACACAGTGAGCATTTAGTTGCTTTGTACATTTGTTTAATTCCTCTGATCAGCATTGTGTTATACTCATCCTACCTTTCCTGCCCGAGGGAAGCACACAGGTAGTGACTGAATCTGATGCAGGCCCCTTTGCTCATCCTCTTTCACTCTGTTTAGCTCACTCTGGTTGGAAGAGGGACATACTGGAGTACTAGAAGGTTATGAAGTTAGCCTGTTTTATGGAGTAAGCCGACAGAAGAGCTGAATTACCTCCAAATGCTCTCAGCATTTTTTTAAGACAAGAAGCTCTCCTCAAGCAGAACTTCAGGTGTTTATCTTTGCTTTTGTTTAAGCAGAATAAGGACTTGGCTCTCTCTTCCATTTCCCAGGTAGGTACCTCTGCTCCTAGCTTACTAGTTATTCTGTAATGGCTCATTTTGTTCACAGAAACTTTCACATCAACATACGTAGACATCTATTAAGCAGTTTTGATATAACAGTTTCATCACAGCTTCTAGCATGTAGCCTCAGAACATTCGTACAGGGTAGGTAAAGCATAGTTTGGCATAAATACCAACATAAAACTCACCAGCCAGCCCTGGAAATCTCAAAATTCATCATAATTCTAAAAGCAATCAGCACTGGCAAGACCAATCCTCTGCAGAGAGCATTGGAAAAGCCTCTGCTCATTTCTTGCTTATAAATTACACAACAGTTAGGGAGCAAACCCAGGAAAAGTGGCAATTATACATTGTGAGGAAAACTATTTTCAACCAGAAAAATAAAAATTAAATGCAAAAACATTTTTAAAGAGTGAAGCACAGCTATTAGGCCATTCACTAAACTTTGACAGACAACGTGTTCCCCACTGCCACCCATGGAAAGATAACAGGGGAACCAAAGAGAGACTTTGAAGCTGAAAAAACCCATGAAACAGCTTAATAAAAAAGAAAAATAATATTAACAATGAGGATGTAAACTACATATAGCTATAGATATTATACAAGTATGTAAATACATTCAAAGATACAAGACAATATGTTAATACAGAACTTGCACATGCCAGACAACAACTAGGGCCCAAGCAGAAAAGCCACAGACAAGACGCTCCCGCAGAAAGGAGTGCCTGACCCCAGAATCCAATGACAGTCCAGGAAAAAAACAAAAACAAACAACCCCAAATAAACAAACAAACAAAAAACCAGAAAAGCAGCTGTGCCATTCCTACCTGGCAAGGCAGGCAAAGACAACCTTTCCCATCAAATAGTGCTCCTCTGCACTCTGTTTCCACACTGTTCCTGTGTGGAAACAGGAACACCAGCAGCACAAGGAGAAATGACAAACAGGCAACAACAGTCCTCCAAGCCCCACAGGCTGGGGTTCTTCTTAGGGACTCTTATATATTGAGCACCAGGGGAAGGAACACCTTGATTGGTCCATTTGGGTCACGTGACCCATCTTCCTCACCCCATAGGCACAGGTGCCCTTCCTTCCCCTTTGTGATATCACCCTGTACCAGGCAGCCCCAGAGAACTTGTCTCCTGGTGCTCTCAAACCAAGGCAATTAATTTTAAACATGGTTCTACATCAAGTATATAGGCTTGTTGATATATATATATTGGGTATATATAAAATATATTTGGGTGTATTTTGATATTTAAGCCATCAAAATATTTATATGATAAAAATGTTAAAAGCATTCTTTGATAGTAAGAATGAACAAACTACAAAGATAATTTTAATCAAACATTTCTTTAATGTTTGCATTTGTTTCAAGTTACACTTTTGATAAGTGAGCTGTCATTAACAGCGAGGTTAGACTTCTGTCTCTGTGGTGTGTCAAAAAACCACTTAATTATGAGGTTTTAATTAACAGTAGGCATGCCAGTGCACTGGAGGTGTGCAGAGTCAGAAACAGGCAGCAAGCAAGACAAAGGAGGTCTACTACAGACAGAAGCAGTAGCAGGCAGCTGCCTGTGGGGATGCTGAAAGCTCTGTTGGGAGCACAGACATTAAGAAGTCTGCTACACAAGTGCAAGAAAAATATCAATGTGGACAAATTTCTCCTACCTCTTTTCACACTCATACACACACACTCAGTAGGGAACAGACAATAGTATCTCACTGTCAGCATCTACAGACAGACTACAAGGCAATTTTTCTTTCTGGCATCTGAAATGTATTTCAGACAATTCACAGACCACCACAGTCCATTAACATATGTAATTAAGCACAAAACTAATAGCAGAACCCAGTAGAGTGGGGGTTTTTTTTCAACAAACTTGGACAGAATTTTCCCAGTGTAAAACATCCAAACCGAAACTTAGTATTTCAAAAATTTTGCAAGTTTTTTATCCAGTTTGTTAGAATTGCAATTCAATGATACATATGCTATCTCCTCCTCAAATATATTCATTCGTTTTGCATTTTGTCCCAGATATTTAAGAAAAACCAGTAGCTGTCGCAAAAAGATCAAAAACTAGGGAGGGGGGAAAGGGATGGGGGTGGGAGTTAAGACCTGTTTTGGTTACATTATTTTCAGTTTTGCCTATCTCATTAGATGACAGTGTGAGAACATATTATAGTCCCCATGAGCGAAAATAAACTTCAGCATAAAAAACCATCAAAACTAGTATACAATGAGTTTATTTCCTGATCTCTTAAGGAAAGATGAGATTATTCCAGAGACCCACAGTCCTTTTAAATGGGTCAAAAGTCATATTAATTTTTTGTCCTACATGCTAATCTCAGCCTTCTGTTCTTTGAGTCATATGTGTGACTATACCATAAAAAGCCATGCCCAGGGAGCTGTCAGATCAACCAGGCACCAACGGCTTTCAGATGGGGGGCCTTGAAATCATTATGAAGACTCTTAACAAGGAAAAGAGCATTTTGTGAAGTTGCAAGGCAGAGGGGCAGTGTAATCAAAACAATGGATCCATACGAGGAAGCCCTGCAGATGGTTTGAGGAAAGATATCAATAGTATATCTACTACATTTTCTGCTTTCTCAATGGAAAAATGTGAACTGCAAAAGTTATATCAAAGTTTAAAGGACATGCACAAGAAGAAAGCGAAAATGCGTGAATCTGAGTTGCAATCTGCAAAAATGTGTTAAGCACAGATTGAGACACATCTACAACTAAGTATTCTGTACCATGGTTCCCCTGATTTATTTCCCTTTCCAGTCTAATGTTCCTTTTCTGGATTTCTTGCTCTATTTTTGGTGAAATGCTTGTTACAATTCTAAGATTACAACCATATAGATGAGGTTTCATACATGGAGCACTACACAGAATTTGAGGCAGAGTCCCTCAAAACTGCTGATCACTTAGCAAGACTATTTCAGTGGTATTTAGGCCACCAAGTACCCAGAAAACTAAGTTTTTCTGTATGCTTCCTAGGGGATCCAGTCCATGATTAATTCACGTATTTTACTAATCCCTGTTGAAACATATGAGATGCTTCTTCACTTTAACTGGGATATATATTGCTTATCTCCTCTTTAATATATGCTTTGTTACTGACTGCAGATTAAATAATAAATTAAAATGACTGCATTACACATTACAGATACAGCTTAAAATTGTTTCCTATTCTCAGAAGTGTTACACCCCATGTACAAAGTACAAATGGAGCAATATCGTTTCATATGTTGATGCGGTCCAAGATGACCAGTAAAATGTCGGCATCAACTTAATTACAACCTATTTTTAAAAGAGGAAATTACCTAATATTGATGATTTGCTGATACACCCACATCAAATAAAGAAATCAGGCAAACTGCCAATTACCCCACATAAACACAATCCCACCACAAAATTCAGTTCTGCCTAAGCAGTAATTTTCTCTGAAATAACATTCCATTGCTAAAACTTGTTTGCAAAATACATACAGAACCATGGAAGACTTCATTTATTGTGCTCTATTATTAAACATCGCCAATCATCTGTTCAAGACTATGAAACAGAATTCTATTAATCCCTCCTTCTTTACTAAAATGGAACATATGAAATTAGCATGGGGATAACCAATTCAGTTATCAGTTTTCCATCCTTACAATCAGGTTATATTTTCACCTAAAAAGCTAGAAATTTGCATTATTTTATGGATGGGGAGAATCCAATGGAATCTGTCAGTTACAGCAGCTGGTGCTCTGAGAGCAATGCAAGATTGGCAACCAGAAGCTGATATTTCTTTTACTGTTGTTTGTTATATAGTCAACAGCCAGCAAAATCAACTTGAAGCATACATTCATTCTGGTAACATAGGAAAACCAATGGAAAATAGTCAAATGGAATAATAGCACATTGTTCTGTTTGTTTGTACTCATTTGTAGAGACAATTTTAACAAAAAATAACAAGACAGGTATCAAAGGTTTAAATACAACTGCTTGCTAAACAAAAAAAATATTGTTGGCATCGAATTGCTTATTTACAAAGAATACACGTCAACAATTCATAAATACTGTGGGATTGGATGGGTTTGGGGGATTGTTTTTTGGGGTTTTTTGCATATCACAGGTCTGGTGGACCCTGAAACAGACATGTCAAAGAATTCATACAGTATGTTTTCTCCCTAACTTCCTTCCATTTGAGTTAGAATCTATTTTTGTAAATATGATATTGTATTTTACACAGTTTCCTGTGCAAAATAACCTTCTCATGGCAACTGCTGAGGAATGCCAAGACGCTTGACTTAGAACTTTTGCTCTCAGAACTCTGCTAGATTCAGGGTAAGATTTAGGTTGACTTTATATCTGCAGTTGGTACTGCATCAAATAGTATTGTTCTGTCAAGGTAGACCAAGACAAAATGCAACAGAGCAAGTAATATTAGAAAAGAACATTCAGATGAGGGAGCAATAATAAGATATTTGGTCTAGCTTCTTATTAGCAGAGAAAGTATTGACCCCTTTTGGCACAAAAAAAAACCCCTAAATTAAGCAGCTTTGTACCACCCCTAAAGGAGTACTAAGAACAAACCTGTAGTATTCTGATAAAATTCTCATTATAAGAAGCTGATTACTAATGAGTCAGGACAAACAAAATCAGAATATACTAAAATAAACCCTTGAAACTGGTGGTGACCATCACTGTCACTTCCAGTTTTTCCTCTCTAAAGATACTCCAGGGAAAATATGTGGCCCAGAATCAACTCAGCATCAGATGAGTGTGTCAGAAAAGGCCTACAAAAGACTTTCTCATTCCAGAGTAAACCCAGGAACAGGTCCTTCCCAACATGTAATTGACAATTCTGCTGAGATGTATTTGCTGCACCAATCCTTGAAGGCCATTCAGAGTCTTCCTGGAATGTTCATATTCCAGAGGCATTCCTCATTATTTCATTGTTGCCTTTCATTGATACACAAGAGCTACACAAATATTTCCTAGTTTGGAAACTGACATTATTTTTTTATAGCAATTTTGATTAAAAGAAGTGTTTGACTTTTTGATCAAAAAGATTGCTTTTATGCTTTCCCAGTTTTTGGAAAGTATTAAATTGCAGAAAAATAATTAACACGATGAACCGCTATTTTGTTTGAATCATCACATCTCTAACATATTCTGCATGTTCTCTGGTATACTACTTGACAGCATTGCTCCAACTTATATCCAGGTCTTACATTCTACTTATTTACCTTTGTCATGGTTCCATGATAGTTCTCAGATAGTCTTTTTCGGGTTCACAGAGTTATTTCTGACTTGGAGTTGGCAGAAGACTTAATGTAATTAATGACACCAGGAAAACATTAGTTATCATCAAATCAGAATTCTGTAGAAGAGTTTGATTTCAGATTTTGGAAGGATACTAAAGTATTTTGTTTAGTCTGTTCAAACTACATGTCTAGTAAAACCATGAGATAAAAACAATCAAAAGGGGAAAGTGTTACAGGTCATCAGTCTCCAAGTTACCATGAACTTTACTGTATTTTAATGTTTTATTCTATCTACTAATACTAGAATATAAAAACTTAGATGCCCTATACTATCTAAATATTAATTCTGTGCCACTGATACTCATTGAGTGATTTACTAATTTTTACAGTTTGCTGCAACATCTTTATGAATCAACAGTACTCCCATACAGATTTAGATACATTCTTTAAATGATTTTATGAAATCTGCAGAACAAAAGAAACCAACTCTTATTGAAAATCATTGAGAAATATGTACATACCATAGATTTTCAAAACTATTCATTGTCAGATAATTCTGTTCACATTCACAGACACCGAATTTTTACCACTGGCTACAACTGAAGCAATGTTTAATGCTCTTTAACATTCATAGTCCTATTTTAAAATTTAATTTAATTTTTTTTTTTGGTCAGAATAATTGGTGAGAGGGTTGAGTTCAAAAGTGAGATATAAATAGAGCAATGTGCGAAATACAAGATTTACCAATCTAATTAGAAATACTCTGGACTTTTAGAGTAAGCAAGTTCAAATCAGCTTTATTTATCTAGAGGGAAAATATAATGAGTTATTAATACATGTTTTTACAGATGTAAAATGGACAATAACCTGCTTCTGTAGACTTTACTTACAAGAGGGCAGGAAAATTTAAAATTCAGAAATACACACACATGCCTAAATCTACAAAAAAAAATAATACCAAAGTTTCCAAAACTCTCTGCAGATAAGCACATATTTTCAGTAGACATATTTTGGCAATATCTACAAAAATGTATGAACGGCAGAGTTAATAAATAATTTCTTTGTAGTTACCAGTACAACGCCGCTCTGATTAAATGCATATAAATTTGGGCAGATGACCATTTGCCACTAATCTTTTCTAAAGCCCATGGAAAATTGTGATAACATTAAAGTTGGTATATTATTCTAGACAAAAGTAGCTTCAGCAATTTAAATCTGAGTAAAAAGCAAGCTTTCTGCTTGTATAATTCAACAATTCAGACACACATTAACAATAAGTGGGTTTCTACTTTATAGAAGTGGCTTGAGTCTATGTGCATTGAAAAATCATGTGAAGTCCATTTCAGGCTCTTTTGACTTGTGTGTCAAATCTCAGATTTTGAAAGAATGAGGACATATGTGTAATATAACTGTACTAGATTTCTAGAGCAGGCAATTTTTGTGATGAGCATTCCCTAGCTACATGCCCCAAACTGTGTGTTACCTTTCCATCTAACCTGTGACAGATTGAAACAGTATTCTGAAGTTGCAGTTGAAAGACTTTAATCTTTATCAGGAAGATATCTAAACCCTTAGTTTAATTAATGCAGACATTACAATCATAACAAAAGAGTTAGCAATCTAAACGTTCAACAGTTTTAGCAGAAGATGATCCCATTTGGTTCCTTCCCCTCTCTGCAATAATACTATGCCACAGAAATAAATAACCCTAACATCATAAATCTGCTACAGTATATTCAGTACATTTCTTATACTTCAATATAGAAATGACACAATTCTCTATGAGCAATGCAACTTTTGTCTTCTTGATTCACAATCACAAAACACTGTTCCATATGTTGGTTACTGCAATATGTCACACTCATATGTTTGTAACAGTAGCAAGAAAAAACATCAGGAATTGTGCACATCAATTATTTCTCCTTTTATTCCTGGCTGATACATACTGAAATGTATCTAAAAAATTAGAAAGAAAGTGATTTGGATGTAATTTGTAAGCAGAGTTGATGTGATTTCAAATTCACAGTAAATGTAATATCAAGTTATTCAGTATTTGTTTGCAGTGTCTACTTGTTTAATATCATATGCAGAAAAAAATCACAACATTTTCAAAGACAGATGACACTTTTAGTGATTAATATTACAGTTCACATTACTCTGTTAAAGGTTTGTGCTGTGTCAATGGAGGAAGATGTTAATGTTTCCTGACCTTGTAAGTAAAGTCTACAGAAGCAGGTTATTGTCCATACAGAGAGTTTTATTCACAGCTGCTACCTTGAGAAGACCACCTAAAATAACGTGCTGCATTACTGAGGGTACTGTGAAAATCGAGCTCCTTCTGCAAGGAAAAATTAAGTTCTGCAGTACAACTTCTGAATTTGTCATAAAGAGGGAGAATATATTTTTAAAACCAAATTTATTTCGTCTTAATATTTCAGGGTTACAATTTTAAGAGATGAGTGAAATAAATGCAAAGAAGTAATCATTCATCTTTAATTGCAAAGCAGCTTATCCATCCAGCATGTTTCATAGACACCTTTGTCTCTTCTGGCTAAGATCAGCACATATTAACTATCTAGTATTGAAAAAAAAAAGATTTTTTTCCTCCCAAAATACATGTCCTATAATTTACAGGAGAATTAAAATGGTTACAAGCTATGAAAAGCCTATTTAGAGAGGAAATATTCTGAAAAAAAATATTTTGTTTAAAGCCAAGCTACTAATCAATTGCTTCCAGAGGGACCAATAGGGAGTTATCTTGAAAGCTACTACTCGGCAAAAGCCTGCCGAGCTGCCCTGTAAGAATTACACAGATGTACTAACATTGCACATACCTTGGAAAAGAAAGACCTAATTTTGAGAGAATCGTGCAGTAAGAGGTCTCCTAGGGGGCTAAGAAGCTAAAAGACAGCTAGATCTGACTACAACAAAAACAGTAACATCATTAAAGCTGCATTCAGGAATGAAAATTGTTTTAAGAATCGGTTTATGCTTGTTTACTTCTTCATATTCTATACATCTGTGAAACTCAGTCTTCCCGTAAGTAACTGAAACGAGACAACCTCATGGGTAAACTAGACAAACATTCAAGCACTTGAGCAAATAATCTACTCTCTGTCAATAATATACTAGTGTTGCATGCAAGTATAGCTGCACATAGACCAACATGAAAAGACCTCAGTAAGAGTGTTATCCCCACTTCTCTTGGGAAATTATTTTGTATTCAAATACAGCTTAGTAGCTTTTGTGATTGTCCACCCACATTTCACCTTTTCCTTAATTTCATCCTGCTAACTCTAGTTGTACCATTGTGTTTATTCTAAAGGAATCTTCTTCCTTATTGTGATTACCCTGCAAATATTTATGGGTTATTTTCTTTATTCCCAGAACTATTGTGTGAAGGCCTTTCAATTTGCCTTCAAAGTATGCAAGGTCAGGAAACCTCAGCTGCATCACGATGTCATGGAGCTATGCCAATGTTGTTTGGAACTGGCTGGATTTCTAGCAGAAGGTCTCATTATGGATCTACTTTTTAATAGCTTAATCAATTAGCTAGCAGTATAAAAATATTCTCTTACCCTTTCTAAATTTCTACATTTAAATTTGCTTTTTTTTCATGGTTGGGGGTTTTGGGAGAGGAATGTGTGGATATAACTCTCATTTGATATGTAATATTAATGGACTTTTTTTTCCTGGTTATAATGGATGTCTCTCATGCATTTTAATAAACTTTTAATGGCTATAAAGGAATGTCTAAGCTGCTCACAGTAAAAACAACCCACATGGCACATCAAGTGAGATTTGTGGTTCTTTTCACCTCTGCTTCCAGACTGCTGTTACACTAAATGTTGTGAGTGATGAGTGAATTGTGGAGAACATCAGCAAAAAAGCCTTTCTACGTATGAGCTTCTCAGAAATACTTATTCAAGAAGAGTTTTTTTCCAGAACAGCAGTCCCTAAATTATACGTCTGTGAACACTCTTGTTCCAGGATAAAAGTGTCACATCTGGTTTAACATGATCCATTTAGAGAAAAATTTGTGGTAAACCATTGTGGCAATTCTGAGTTCATTAACATAGTTGTTCTAAGCTAATTACTCAAATATTTTCAAAACTTTAATCCAAGTTAGCCATCAAGAGAAAATAAGCCTTAAGTAACTGAAATACTCCAAATAGGCAAGGAACTGAACATTAACAAAGTTGGAGATCATTGAGTGAGAAAAGTAGAATTAGCATCTTAGTAGCTACACACTCTTCAGCCAACCTAGTCTAACTACAGGAAGGAAGTACACAAAACAAAATTGAAGAATATCAAATCCATCTAATGAGTAATTGGAAAAATCCTGGAAAACTTAGAAGATACAGATAAAAGAACACTGAAGGAAACAGTACCACAATTTAAGGGCAACGCACACTCTACTTTTATATAATATTATAGTTGTTAGAGCACTAACCAAAAATAAAGTGAGATTTCAGCCTTCTTCCCTTTAGGATATCTTGACCACCATGTCAATTAACTGAAACACTTAGGAAAGCAGTGCCTACTTTTCAAGTTCTTCCTCTGCCCTTAAGGATCTTAGTGTAAACTTTTCACTTCAGTTATGCTGTGTAGAAGCCCCAAGGTCTCTCCACTCAACAAAGGAGTGGGCAACCTGGTGGCACAGATCTTCTCTCAACCTGTACATCAGTGCATCTGTTTTAGAAAGATGCCCAGGCTGGGTTCTTGTAATGTGTGAAGCATGGAAAGGGATTTTTGTTGAAATATTTGGAGAAAAGCTCAGATCCAAGCTATAGTGGCACAACCTCTGTGCCATTCTCATGAAATGCACAGTTACTTTGGTAACAGGAGTGGCAAGCAGTTTCTTTTTAAAGGAAGACAGTGCTATGGAAACAAGTCTGGAGATGTTTGTTAGGAAAAATTTCTAGCAGAAAGAAAAGTTGTTTGATTTTTAAAAGAAAGGTTTGAAACAGCTCAGCGTGTGTTTGAGGCACAGAGAAGGTTCATAAATGCCAGGCCTCTGGGTATGGGAGATGCCCAGTTCACTGTACTGAACTGTTGAAACACTATGTCTCATTCTTGAGTGACTGGTCTCTCAGCAGCTCTTTGGTTACAGACCCAAGATGGTTTGGGTTTGGAGAAACAAATCAGGTTGCGTCATTTGAGGATCTGAAACAGTAGCTAAAGAGGATGGTAGTGCTGAGCTGGGAACAATGGTTTGGCTTACGGTCATGGTTTGCCTGACCTGAGAGAAATTAAACCTGCTGTTTAAAATCGAAGGTATTTTTAATGTGAAAGTATTGCTGCAAGGGGGAAGACAAAATGAGTTTATTCCCTACTGGTGACAAGGTATAATTTGTAGTATATGTGAGCCAAATCCAAGCTGGTAATCTGTAGCAAAGCTCTGGCAGAGGCATTGTGAAGCTTTCTGCTGCTTGTATTTTTTCCCGGGAGTGATATATTTATTTTAGGAATTGTTTTTGTGGAGGATTGGAAGACAGAAGTAGTCCAAAACAGCAACAATTAAGTGGGGGAAGGTGGGAAACTACATCGGGGTTTATGGGGCTCTACCACTCACAGAGAAGAGGGTTAACTGCTTCTCAGGTAAACAAAGCACACTGGTATTTGAAGAACTACTTCAAATTGAGTTTCTATTTTCATTTAACAAAAAAATTATTAAGATCCTTTTTCTACAGGAAAAACTAGTTCACATACCTGGAAAACCTCCTCCTCCTCCAGTAAAAACACTCATCAGCACACTTGACAAAGCTCCAGTTTCTCTATAATATCATTCTGTACTTAAGGCCTCATGTCCTCGCTTTAGAAATATTTTTCCAGTAAATTATGGACATCAGTAGGCATTCTTGCAAAAGCAGAATGGGCTCTGTGTGTGCATTTCTTCTCCAGGGAAGGCCATAAGGAAGAGACACACACTGCAGACTCATTGGCCACACCTTGACCCTTAGGGTAGGATAGAAGCCATTTCAAGCTGTATCTTCAGAAGCAGCCACCATGGAGTGATGGAGGTGAAAGAGCACATCACCTACCCCATGTCTGCCTGCAGTGAGATCAGCTGGGTGGGTGAGGGGGGGAGCAGGGTGATACCCAGGGCATCTTCACAGGATGGCTCCATGCCTCACCCACTCTCTTCACTTTGTCACATTACATTGCACCAAAAGCCAAGATCTCAGTAACCTGATCTAGTTGAAGATGTCCCTGCTTACTGCGGGGCAGCTGGACTAGATCATAGAATCATATAATGGCCTAGGCTGGAAGGGACCTTAGAGATCATCTAGTCCAACCTCCCTGTCATGGGCAGGGACGCCACCTCTCGACTAGACCAGGCAACACATGGGGACCGAGCGGGAATGACCTTTAAGAGATGACCTTTTATAGATGACCTTTAAAAGTTCCTTCCAACTCATTCTATGATCTAACCATTGAGAAGATCCAATTGTGTAAATGCAGATTGGCTCGCGCTCACCTCAGGTAACGGCACCCCATCCGTCCCCACTTTCCACCCTGAACTAAAGACAAATGGCACAACACATAAAGCAGCTCTAAGACTTACAGTTTGTTTAGGGGCTCAGAGGGCTTTACTGTGCAGCGAGATACCACCCCTTTGTATCTCTAGTACTAAATTTGAAAGACAATAGAAGCCAAAAAAAATATAACCTAAAGCAATAGTACTTAAGTTTCAATACGTCAAAACATTAGTATCCTAAACATGTTTGCTGATTACATGAGATCTGGGCTTATGGCCCAAAGCTGAACACTTTTTCTTGCCCCTTCAGCACAAGATGAGGTACTTTACTAACAAGACCTGTGTGCACTATTCAAAAATACAGGCAGCCTTATAAAATGCAGATAAAAAACTCATACTTGCCCTTCCCCTCATCTCTGACTTGATTTTCTATAACAATAGTTGCTAATCTGTAGCTACAAACATTGTTCAAAAAATATAAATAAATGTGAAATCCAGCAGCTGACCTGACAAATCCTCTTAAAGTCACTTAATTTGTGAAATTTCATGTGCTTTTATCGTTCTGACCAGATACAAGTGGATTTTTTTCTTGTATGTGAAAGCCATTGCTGACAGGTATTTATTGCTGTCATCATCCACTCTTAATATTTAGACTGTAAAAATTGACTTTAGCCTGTCAACCATTAAGCAGCAGTAATTATGTCTGAAGTTTTGAAAGTGAAGTGTGACAGCCATTTCATACCTAGTGCTTTAACTGGTCTTAAAGCCTCCCGAATTACTTTTATTCTCTACCTTCCATGCACCACTCAAAAAACATGAGTGTGTTTAGGGAGAAAAGTAAAGCTTTCACATGACCAAAAAGTGAGATTTTATTACAATGTTGTTGTGAAAGAGTATTATCATGCATCAGCTGGATATTAAGTTGTAAATTCACAAAAAAAAGTCTTGTTTTTTCATCTGTGAATACAGCAGTAACCAGCATTTTTTAATTAGATACATTGGCATTGCAAAACAAGGTCTAGCTTGCAGCTAAGAAAGAACTAACAGTTATTGTATGTAGGTAAAATGTTATACACTAACGGAAAGATTTTTGTGAACTGCGAGAACTTACTAACCACATCTTGGTTTTGATTGCAAGACCAATATAAATACATAACACAAGTTTTCTGTAATATAAAACATACATCTCAAGCCCCAGTTTATAGTGTCTTTTAGAACTGGCAAATTTATTAAACTGTGAAATCTCTTTGATTCTGCTTGTAACTTGTCAATGTTCGTTCATGTTCTAGTGGTAAGGCTAATGTGGTACATATTTCTCATTTATTTTGTTTCTGAGCACTAGAAAGAAGGAGGGATATAGTGGCTCAGACTTAAATTTGCTATGTTAGCTTGGGCCTGACAATGAAATACTCCTTCAGGCAAAATTCCTTGCAGACACCTCCTAAGAACTGCAGCAAGGTCCCCTCCTGCAGCAGCTCTATTGAACAGACAATTATTAACAATTGTTATATAGCAGGTAGATATATGATTAAATTCCCTTTCCCAAGTTAAATGGTTAAAAAACCATCAGTATAAAAGAATTCAAATGTTAACAATGTGCTGCAAATTATTATGCAAAACTAGACACATTTTCAGCTTGTTTGGTTTTAAATTATCTCAGACTAATACATCATCATGGCTAGGCTTTGCGAATGAAGA
>NW_009717453.1:59210-62138 GCF_000703405.1 Apaloderma vittatum | reverse complement strand
GAGCTTCCCTACCCTCAAGTAGATCAACACTTCCATCGAGGTTGGTGTTGTCTGCAAACTTATAAACTTACCGAGGGTGCACTCCATCCCCTTGTCCAAATCATTAATAGAGATGTTAAACAGGAGCGGCCCCAGCACTGAACCCTAGGAGACACCACCTGGGAGACACAGTTCAAGGCTGCAGTTTTTTGTGCAACTCTAGTGAACAGGCAAATGTATTTCAATTTGCTTGTGCAATCTTAATGAAACCAGTGAGCATTCTGGAAATAATCGCTTGACCTGCATGTTGCAACACGCCCTTTTGTTGCTGGGCTTCATGCATTCTGGGCTCTCTTCATGGAACGCTAAGACTTGTGGTTAAATTTAGTAGCTCTCAAGTCTTCTTTTCTGATAATACATATTTCAGTCTTTTTAAATGAGCCTGTGGCATTTTGAAATTCTGTGGTACTAGTATTGCTGAGTACAGCAGTTCTCACTGCTATTAAAATGAATTAATAGATTTCAGATTCACTGGCAATCACATAGACAAGCATCTTCAAGATGAGTAAAAGGAACGGCAGACAACCACTTTGTTTATTGCTGTGGTCCTACAACAGTTCTGTTTGAAAAGCAGAAACTGAGAACTAGTCAGTTAGCCAGTTTACATTAAATATCCTCAGGCTGCTTAATTTATTTAAATGTGATACTGGTGGGATACACTATGAGGGTGACCAACAGTGATATCAGAACTTCAAAGTAAGGAAATATTCTGTGGCAAAGAAGGGAATGAACTGTATGTTCTTTGTTTTTATGAAAAAGTTATGCAATTGATCTGTTTTGAAACTTACCTTCAATCAATAGGGACTCTTGTGGGATGAAACCATCAGCAAATTAAAAATGAGTAATGACCCTGCCAAGACTAAATATTTAGAGCTGGGCTAATACCAAGAGTCTTTGAGAAAGCAGTGAAGATACTAATAAATGGCAGTTACTAGCCAAAATTCCAAGGGGCCTGGCAAAGTCTATCCTCCCCATTCCTAAGTCAAGGAAAAAAAAAATCTAAAGACAACAGGAGCAGGAGGAGGCTAATGGCTCTCAGTGCCCTCCAAGAGAGAGACATGTGAGAGCAGCATGCTTAAGAAAGACGCGAAAACTACAGTAAGGCTAGAAATGGCTTGTCTTTGTAGAAAGCTGAAGTGTAGTACAAAAGCAAAAGCTAGAGTGCAGAACAACAGAGATTTGTCCAAGTATGTTATTTATCGTGTGCTAACACTGCTAGACTCAAGTGCAAAACCTCTGCCTTGCTGTTATTTTATTAGCTGGCCATGCTTGTGCAGGTATGGTAGTTCTTGGTACATTCACACCTTTCTCCTGCTGCATAGACATCCTTAGAAAACCAATTCCTGATCATAACAGTGTTTAATCCCTGAGTAACTACAGACTGTGAATTCTTCACCAAACTGTGCAAATAAATCACCCCGGAGCTGCACCCTGCAATACTAGTATGGTAAGTGGTGACAGTGTGGACTGGCAGTGTTTGGCTGGCATTCTTCTTTGCCACTGCTGAATATTGAAGGTTGAAAACCATCTCTGAGGACAGCCATGGATGGAAGTTTGGGAGGAAAAGAAGGTTCTGAGCCATTATGCTATAGAGTCCATTTTGAGTCTAGCAGGGAGGAGGACTGACGCACTTTGGGACAAGGAAATACACACGGTCCTTCACACAGTCATAGCCACCATAGGTGGCATCAACCAGAAGTAAGATTGCTGATGTTGCCCGACCATGCAGTCCAAGACAGTCTTATGTGAACCATTCCAAGCCTTAGGCTAGAGCTATGATACTTGATTCCAAATTGATTGTGTTTTAGTCAAAATTCTTATTAAAATGATTACATGGAATTGCAATAAGAGTGCACCATGCTGTTCAGGCTAATGGAGCAAAAGAGGAGTGAAGCTTATGGTGGTGAAAGGATCAACAGAAGCTATGAAATAAAGAAACTGGTTCAAACAGCAACGAATGACACAGAGAGTGAGGTAAGAGCTGGTGTACCCAAAGTTATCCATGTCTATATGTTGCAGACTCAGGAACACACACTGTTTCACTGTCAAGCTCAAGATGGCCAAACCTGCCTAACTTTTAGATAATTAAACTGAAATAAAAGCTATTCTTTGTGCTAAACAAAGAGAAATTCTAGCAAACAAACAAAATCCCAAACAAAGTCTTAAACTTTGGGCAGCTTCACTGCAATCCAAGAGCAAGCCAGAATGATGTATAAATCCTTAGAAAACTGCTTTTAAGGGAAAGTATACATTATGTTCAACCAGATATAAAAAAAATCTTACTGCATGTGACAGTAATTTTTGAAAAATATGTTATTTTGAATGTCAACATGTTTATCTTAAACTACATTGTGACTGTACATTGGTAATTTTATGCCGCACCAATTTGTTTGCAGTCTTGGGCTAGTACTAGTGTGCATGACAAAATACAAGCATAAAGAAAGTGACACCATTCAATTTGCTGCCAATAGGTCAACTTTTGAAAAAGCGTAAGAGGAAGTACCTATTCATCTGATATTCAAACAACTTGTCAAAAAGTTCATGCTGTTTTGACTTCTACTGAAATTGCATCTCATTTACAACACACTTGAAAAATGTGCAGTGCTGGTAAGAAGATGAAAATCAGCATGTAAAGGCATATAGAATTAAAATGAAGAAAAACATTTTATTGTTTTCAGTCTTCTAACTTCCATGAAAATCATTGCTGTGAGATGTCAGAGGCTGACAAAGGGACAACCATTTACTGATGGTAACAGCAGTGATTGTATGTTATTCATGTTTATGACAGAAGAGATGCTGATTTGATTCAGTTTGGTTTAGCTCAGTACATATAAAATTTTAAAGGTTAAATTATTAATTATTTATCTGTATTATGCTGTATATTGATGG
>NW_009717453.1:16424-59184 GCF_000703405.1 Apaloderma vittatum | reverse complement strand
TGCTAATATTGATACACAAACCTGTAACAATATATATCTTCTCCCCAGAAACCTGGTGGGGTTTTTTCACATCTCGAGTTTTCAGGACATTGACTCAGGTTCACTGATTCCCAGGCCAGGATTAAGGTGAGTCACACCAAAGATCCAAACACCAGTTTTATTTATCAATCACCTAAAAAAGATGTATTTCAACCATCCACTTAGCGCAATCAACATGCCTCACAACCACAAGCTATTAGCACGAAAAAGAAACTGGCCTTGCCATAGCTAGTCTTTTGTTAAGGCTAGAAAGAGAGAGAAGGAAAGCAATAGGAAAAGGAAACCACTGAATCACCCCTGCGCCAACGCAGACAGGTGCCAGGTAGGCAGCTCTGGCTTGTTTGGGTTCAGAGAAAACCCAGACTGTTTGGGACATTGATTTAGTCCCTGACAGGTTTTACAATACACAATTCAATTGAATTTTACTTTTATTTTACTTCTATTTTTAGTTAAATGTACTTTAATTTGAAAGCATCTGAACATTGCATAATTACTGTAACAGGGTGGCCCAAGTAATCTACGAATTTGTAATTGTGCAAGATGCCACTGAACATTTTATCTTTACATCCCTGAGTTGTGGACCAAACTGGATATGTTATCCTTTAGCATTCAGACAGCTTTCATTTAAAGAAAAATGTGACCATTTAATTTTTTTCACAAGAGAGCAACTATCTGCTTTTAGTCCTCAGCATTCACAGGGTATGTTCTGGACCAAGTCAGAAATATTAAATCAAAATGCTGTCTTTGGTGTAAAGTGGTGGGGTTTAGTTTAATTATTTTTGTTTTTTTTAATTTGTGGGATGGTTTGGAATTTTTCTGGATATTTTTGTATATAGGGGAACATTTTACATCGTATTTTTTCCAAACCACAGTCACGCAAAGCAAAACAAAGGTTAATGAAATTCTGAAGAAGAAAAAGATATTTCTCACAACATTTTCTATTTCTAGAATGCTAGAAATAGACTTGAACTATCATGCTTGTATCTCTTTTTCTTCCTGGGGATTTTCCAGTTGGAAGAAGAAGGAGCCCTGCAGAGTAATTCAGAATAATTTATACCTACAAAATAATTGATTCTTTGGGGCTCTTTCTACTTTTGTTTGCAAATGGAATAGCGCAATTTCAGAAGCACAGATATTATTAACTGGTTCTACAGGCTGCCACATTAACAGGGAGTATATAGACAAAGATAATAAATTCATAACAAAAAGCTGGGCAACAACATTAAGCCTCATGTCTTCACTTTCACAGCTCATACAGAAGGAAGAAGTTTCTCTTCTTTCTTCTCCTTCAAAATAGGAGGCAAAATCTGCTCCAGAATCACTGCTAGAATCTTTTCAGTTCACAACTGTATAATTGCAGCAATTCAGGAAATCCACTTGCTCTTCAAAACAGTAAAGATTTGGGTACAGTAAAGATTTGGGTACAGCAAATGATCTTCATTTGCTATTAGATGCCCTTGGAAAAGCTGAATGGTGGTTTTGCATGTGGTTTATGAGGAATTCAGACAAAATCAAAGCATTTCTCTAACAGCTCTGAAGCATGCAGTTCAGCCCATTTCCTAATGTGTGTCTGTGAAACAGACTTCATGTCACAGTATTGACCACGACATTAGGTTGCGGGTAAAAAAAAGATAGATAAAATGAGTTCGGCTTACAATCTACAAGAATAATAGATTCCTTAATAATTACAAAATATAAAAATGAAGATTATACCTAAATATATAATCTACAAGGAATGTAAGATTCATAGATTACAGAAAATAAGTATTGATTTTTGCACATAGTGTATGTCCCTGAGCTTACACTGCCTTTTGATTTTTTTTGAATGTTTTTTCCAAATAGGTGGACAGCTGACAGATGGTTGTCTGGGAGAAATTCAAATTATCTTGCCTTCCCATTTTCGTATCTATAATAGCCAGCAGCAAAAAAAAAAAAAGGAAAAAAAAATGCCAGATGTGTCTCTTAGCATGCTGATGTCAAGAAAACTCTGCAATGGATGTTGACATTTTGGCTCTCAGGATATTGTTCTGGCTGGGGTCTAGCTGGTGGAATGTCAACATTCTTCACTTCCTTCTCACAAAATATTTGTTATAAAGTGTAAATAAAACCTATCAAGCTTTTTCTTCACATTAGCTTGCTGAAACATCTGGATTTGTGTTTACATTGGTTGGCATCACAGGCTTATTCTTCAAAGTAACCATCTTTTATTCTCTGTTTCCTAATGGAACTTCTCAAACATATAGGTTTTTTTTTTTTTCTAAATAAGACAATATTATTTACGGGAATAATCTTAAATACCAAGTGAAAAAATACTAGAATAAAGCCCAGCTGAATCTGTAATATGCTGATGTGAAAGCAGATGGAATATATAATAATACGGCAAGTATAAAAAATGTTTGCATTGTTGGCTATGGACAAAGAACCTGTTGGCTGGAACTGCTGGACTAAATAAATAAGAGTAGGTATCTACTTCCTTTATGTACATGGTCAATACTAGCTCTCTAACCAACACTAGCTGATGGGGAAAACACGCATAAATGTCTCACACAATTAACTAACATTTCACATGATTCACTCACATAATTTTTCAAACAGCACCTCCTTTTTGACCCCTTTATCAGTACACTGAACCAGCAATGAGAGTCCTTGTGAAACAATCACTTTGTGATAGATAGTCAAGATGTCACAAACTACCAACCACGAGCAGATCAAGCACTGCCTCGCTGTGAGGTTCGAAAATACCCCAGATCAGGTAACATTCAATACGAGATCACTGTATCATGTTGTACTACATTCCAACTTTGATAAATGTTTTAGTTTTGGAGACGGTATGAGTACATTGGTCCAGAATATTTAGCCTGATATGTGCTAGAAAGAACAAGTGCAAACCTAATTTTCCAGTACACTGATATGCACCCACTGCTTTCATAAATTATATCACAAGGAACAAAATATAAAGCAACTTTACTGAGCTACTGTTATCATGGTTTGAGATGACTGACCCGGCTGACAACAAGGAACCAGACACTACTCTCCCTACCCCCCATGTTCAAGGATTGAAATTAGCATGGGGAAGGATCCATTTACCACTTACAATGGTGGGGAAAAAACAGAGTAGACTTGGGGAGAAAACATAAATTTAATTTACCGCCACCATTTATTGACTAGCTGAGTAGGATAGCAAGAGGAATGCATAAATAAACACAACCCAAACTCAAATACACTTATACCACACCCCTTCCATCTTCCTGGCTACCTCCTTCCCTCCATCGGTGCAAGAGGGGGTGGAGGGTGTGGTCTGTCTGGCCATTACTCATTGTCCACAGCAATTTTTCCTTCTTGGGAAAGAGAGCTCCTCACAGTCTTCTCCTACTTGTCACATGGTGTCCGTTTCATGGAAGGCAAACTTCTTCCTCCTTATGAGTTCATGCCAACCATGGCTGTGGGTCACTTTGGGCGCGTCATCCACTCCTGCACTGCTCCTGCTTCTTCCCCTGGCATGGGGTTCTCCACATACCACCACATCCTGGATGTTCTAGCTGCCTTCAAGCTTTCAGGCAATCATCTCCCTGGCATCTCACTCACCACGGGCCTCCAGGGAAGGGCTCTGCTCCAGTGCCTTTCTCCCATACTTTTCTCACTGACCATGTTCCTTTGCTTTCCTTTCACCTCCCCCTCCTCCCAAGAGAAAAATTCCCCAGCGTAAAAGTCAGAACAGACAGAGAGATAACAAAAAAATGAAAAAATAGGGTCCACTCTTAAACACCTTGATGATAGAGGTGCTCATTGGCTTGGCCTTGGCCAGAGGTGGAGTTGATTTTATCTGAAACTGGGGGAGGCTCTGGAAGTTTTGCAAGAGTCATCCCCCACAGCTCTCTCCCTGCTTCCAAAAACCCTACCAGACTCAAACCCATGACAACTATATATAATGTTATGAAAAAAAAAAATCATATTTCAAGACTACTAATTTAGGTTGAATAAGATATGACCAAGGATTCAACGTTTTAGGGTACAAGGGCTTTCTTAACCAAATTTTATCTGTGCTAATTTTATCTTTTCATCTGTGTATCTTTTAATGTGCCTTGCCAGATCTAGTAAAATAGAGAGCAAAAGTACTTATTCTCAGGTTCTGTTATACCAATATTAAGTCATTCAAAATGGAAATTCTAGAAAGGGATGTGGTTGCAGAGAATCAAATGTAACTTTTAACAGGATACTTACTTTAGGAAATGTTCTGAAATAGTGAAATGTTTTAGAGAGAGAATGTAAAATAAAAAGAAAGTTTACAACTCTTTTACCCGAGCATAAGCTTCTGTATGGTCATATAGAAGCCCTGCCCAACTCAAAGAAGTAATTGATTAATGAATGAACCTCTCTCTAACCTGAAAGGCAAGACAAAAATACCACAGAGATTTGAAATGTGCGTTCCTACAAAGGGCATCTGCTTCTGTGATTTTTAACTAGTCTTTTCCACTAGAGAGTGTGGTAAATTCATCACCTTCATTTTTAACAAATATATTTTGAGAGCACCAATAAATTATTAAAATAATACAATGACAGAAATTTATAACTACTTTTAAATACTATAGAATGCAGTTAAATGCATGCTATAAATACAGCTCTTCTGTTGTTTCATTTGGTGGTACTTCTACCTAATGCATTACTTTGAGATGTGAAGAAGCCACCCAATCCTGGTTCACACTAAACGTGTTCATAAGTGCTCAGAATTATGTATTAGATTTGAGTTCATAGTTAATCACAGCAGTAGAGTTTTTACTCCCTGGGAAATTATGAAAAGAAGATTTTTTTAGTGGCTGTATAGCTCCAGATGTTAGGACAGACAAATGCAGTAGAAAGACATATTGGCACTATCCACTGAATCATTTGGAAGCTATAATCTAATGCTTTGTATAGGTTTATATACTTCCACTTAAGAAAATGCTCATAATTCAGGCATAATTAGAGTTTCTTATGCCAGTTTGTCTCTTCCTTATGGAGTAAAACAAATCCTTCTCTCCTGACAAAACTAAGCTTTGCCTCAGGCAGTTGATGCGGACTGTCATGTAGTTTGACGTAGATGTATCCTTCAAACTGAACCCAAATATACAGAAAACTGATTAACTAAAGCAAGACTTTGACTGCCAGCAGCTATGGTGCTCTAACTTCAGACCAACAAGGGATTACTGATTTTGTAACTTTTTATCATCTGAGGCTTACTTCATTGGGCATTGTTTAATTTTAAAGTCAAAAAAGATCAAATTTAGAAGTTTTTTTTTTCTTCTGTTGCAAAAGGCAAATCATAGCACTTGTTTCTTTTTATTTTGTTTCAGTGTTCCAAGATGTCTTTTCAAGAAAGCAAAAAAGCAAAAATTTGCAACTAAATTTTTACACCGACCATTACATTCTAGTGACGAAAATAATTTAAATTTTTCTCAGTCTCACTCCAAGGTATAGCTGCCTCTAGATTTAGCTTAATGTAAACTTAACAGTATATTTGTTCTTACTCTTCCTTCATCTCCGAACAGTTATTATAGCTTATCTGAACCAAATATTTTTGTTTCATGGCTAGGCTTTATTAGCAAATAAGTATAAACCACCCTGCAATGGTAGGAGAAGAAATTGATCTCTAATTTTTGAGGCCTCATAATAAATCCATGCAATATTCAAACCAAAATAATAAATCAATGCTGTAATTCCTCTTTGAAATAAAATTTATAGAGAAGAAAAATATGCTGTGAAAGATCCTTTTTTTGGTAGGCAGTAATATTATTGGTTTATTCATTTCCTGACTACAAATAGTCATCTAACTGCAGTCATTTTTTCTTCTCAACTCCCAAGATACTTCTTATGGCATTTTAATGTGCTTAATGTACATTTGTATACATTTTTGACAAAAAATTAGTAATATGTTGCTGGGGCCTGTTAGTCAGTCTGTTTATTTTACATATGTATATTTATATGAGAAATATTTTAGTTATTAAATTTCATGTCAACGAAAAATTAACTTCTCAGTACATTTTTATACAGTAGATCTTGTATTATTGTTAGAAAACTGACTGTAAAAATGGTTCTGTTTATGAGCGTACTAGTTCCTATGTGTCTTCAAATCAGTGGGAAAAAATAGTAATGGCTCTGTAGTTAAGGAATATATTTTGCAGACTTGAGTTTAGGGACAGCAGCAACTATGTTCCAGCTTTCTAAAACGCTTTAGCTTGAAAGAATTCCAGCTTAGTGTATTTCAACTTATTAGCAGCATTCTAGTCATCCATAAAAGACACTTATAAAATACTTTGGTCACCTCGATTCAAAGGCAATGAGATTCATCACATGTGGTAGATAGCTAGCCAGTACAACAGACACAGGGAGACTTCTACAACTGGCAGACCTTAATTTAAGGCAAAGAAATTTATAAAGAAATTAAAATAAATCAGACAAACATCAAGCTCAGACAAAGAGAAAAATGAGAGTCAATTGGACTCTCAATGAGTGCTAAAGGAAGAGAATTTCACTGCCACTCACAAGTGAATGATAGTGGACTGTTGGCCTGGCTCCTACTGAGGTATACATTTTCCAAAGAGTAGAGTGTTGGTAGCAAGGGCCCGGCGGCCGCAAGATTTCGCGTTGTACGGAAAGATAAGGAATCTCCTCCCTATAGCTTCTAACGTAAGCAGACGGAAGTTACATTGTAAATCAAGGCTATATAACACTGTGTTGCATACTAATAAACGCCATTTTGCCATCCACCACATTGGTGTCAGTGTGCTGATGGCCCGAGTGACCCGGAGTCCGTCGCCGTATCGTTCCTTGAACCAGGTCGTTACGCCTCGATAGGCAACAGTAGAGTTTGAAGAGAATTATTTTTCTCACATAAATGTCTTTTTCTGCCATAGCAGATAACCAGTATGGGCACTTATCTAAGATAAATTAGTTACTTATAATGGAATATCTGTTGTAGGTAAGGGTTCATTTTTTGAAGCTTCTTACTCTGGGTTTTGCATTGTCTTTATTACTGCTCACTTTAGACTCATTGGGAATGCCACAGATTATAATTTTCTTCCTGCTCAAATCTTGTCTTGGGTTTTGTACATTGAGGGGTTTGTTTAGTAACTACCATTACAAAACTTTTGGATGTTGTAAGCAAAAATTTTAAATACAGTCCTTGTCTGAATGGGTGCTAGCCTTCATGCATGCAACATGAGATGAAATGTTTTGAAACTGATCTCAAAGCAGAAGGGACATTTTTTAATGTACAGAAATAGATAGCTATACAAAGACATATGTGCAGCTCTTTCAGTCATGACAGGTTAAAATACTGTCTCAGAAATTACAGCTGAAGACCTTTTAATGGTTGCTAAACATCTCACCTCTTTTGGACTCACCTACTGAAGGACAGTTAGGATTAGTAATCTGGTCAGGTCACGTCTCTCCTGGAGACCACAGAGTGGGCTGAAGTAAAATAACTGTCTCTGTCCCTTGCTGTGCTTTCTGTAGCTCTACCTCACTGGCTGGCTGTCTCATCTTGATGCCTGAGGTGGAAAAATTTGCTCAGATTTGTCTGAATATTCATTCCTGTCTGTGGAGCAGACGCTCTAATACACTGTAATAGATACTGAAAAATAACCTCCAGCAGTGGCAAAATTGGATGTGGGTGATATTAGAACACTTATGAACTAGAGGGACTACAGAATCACATACCAAAAAAAAAAAGAAAAAAAAAAAAGGAGCACTGCTCTTTTGATGAGAGGAAAATTGAATAGCTTACTGATTTGCTCCAGAGAGACAGAATTATTCTCTAATGAAAAGACGTGAACTGAAGCCCAAAAAAGTGCTGCAGAAAACTGGGGAAACAGAGATGTGGATGTGCACACAGAATTTATTTTAAATCACGTACTTCTTTTTTGGTAGTAGTGAGTAACTTGTTTTATAGTGTTATACAAAATCCACATGCTTTACACATTCTTCACATGTGTTCCCAGATATCCACAATATTGACTAAAATACCATCATGCTGAAAAGTGCTGCTAATCCTAAGAAAAAAGCGTAAGGGTAAGCAGGGATCTTATGGGTTAGAGCAAGCTGGTGGCACTTCTGTAATAAGGCAACAGCTAGTCTGTACTCCAAATACATAGAAGAAAGTGCTTCAGCATATTTAGAGCAAGTCCAGCTGATCTGTGCAGAACCTACCAAATCTCTGCCTGTGCTTCAACTCAACTGGATGCCAGCCAGCTCTCAACTGGAACCTGCTGTGAGCACAGTGCTATGTCCAAGTTAGTAAGTCTCGTTGAGAGACTGATTTTAAGCTCAGAGGTGGATCACAACTGGCAGACAGGGCCCACTTAATTCTGTCTGCAAAAGACTGAGCAGACATAGCTTTAGGTTAAAGGAAATCCGAGATTATTAAAGTCTATGGATTAGGATTTTGCATGGCACAGCTGCCTAGTGGGAGATCCAAGAAAGGGAACACTACCTAGACTGGCATAAATGCTCTAAAGCCTGCTAAGAGCAAAATAGACTTGTAAAATAGTTGAGAAAGCTGAACCGGTCCATGTCTAATGGAGATGATCAATTACAAATATTTCCCACTTAAGACACCTAGAATAGATAAAAGAACATATATTTAAGATAAATCCTAGAGCCTGACATACAGCCTGTGTTATCTATATGTTCATGTGTGCATATGATGGCTTTTCTGTTTATAACGCTTATTTACTACAATAGGCTTGTTCTGTTTATACGGCTTGTTCATTACAATAATAGATTTTGTTACAAACCACAATGACAAAAACACAAATTACATTTTAACAAATACATTTTAACACTTTTAATAACACTTACTAAAACTTATTTGAAACCTAATAGTAATCATGGAAAGATGGCTGATCATGACCATGTCCCTTATATACTTTTGTTCCTGATATTAAAGAAATTCCTTCTCAGTATATTATACTATTTAAGACTGCAAAAAAAATTTTTTTTTCTAAATATTTCATGCTGAAATATGCAGCTGCTGTTTCACTACCAAACACTTCCACTTTTGAAGAATGTTAAGCATGCTTGATAAACATATAATTTCAGAATTTACCATGCTGTTCACTTTCTTATATTCAATCACACCAACGTTGAGGAACCTAGTTGTTTACTAAGGGGTCCATCTTTCTTTGAGGAAATAACAGAAGTGCTATTGAATGCCAGAAGGGATACTATCAAGTGATGAGCTGGAGAAAGTTCTCTGAGGAAGTCTGAAAAGAAATCTTTTTGATTCCCACTGTACCATTGGGAGTAAAAGCTGGCTATTCAAGCAAAAAAGTCAAATGATATAACTCAGAAGTTTGTGTCTATATCGATCAAAATCATTTTTTCTTCCACTTGATTTAATGACTCAGCAGTAGTGTCGTAATTTAAGTGGCTTTTCTCAGCAATATTTACAGCTCATAGATAAGTGTTGAAGATCTCCGGAAATTTTGGAATGTTGCATTTTACAATTAGTCCTGTACTATGCTGGTGTTTTTTTCAGCTTTACTAGTGACCCAAAGACTCAATTTTATCATGAAGTAAAAGAATCCTTAAGTTTAGGTTGAAGAAAGTTGTGGTGCATTGAAAACTACCTGCATGGCCAGGTGCAGAGGGTGGTGACCAGTAGCACACAGTCTAGTTGGAGGACAGTAACCAGTGGTGTAAACTTTTCAAATCTGTAACTGTTCAAAATCTTCATTGCTGATCTGTATGGTTGGGCAGAGTGCACCTGCAGCAAGTTTGCAGGTGACAAAAAAATGGGAGGAGAGGTTTTTACACCCGGTCGTCGTGATGCCATCCATTGAGATCTCAACAAGCTGGAGATATGGGTCAACAGGAACCTCCTGAAGTTTAATATGGAGAATTGCAAAGTCCTGCACCTGGGGAAGATCAGCCCCATGCGCAATATATGCTGGCGGCCACCCAGCTGTAAAGCAGCTTGACAAAAAAGGATCTGAGGGTGGACACTACACTGAACATGAACTGGCAATTTGCTCTTGTGGCAAAGAAGCCTATCATTAGGAGCAGTGCACTGGTGTGTGCTCAGCACTGGTAAGGACACTGGTAGTACTGTGCCCAACGCTGGGCTCCGCAGTGCAAGAGAGGCATGGACATACTGGAGACCAGTGAAGAGGCACAAAGGTGATCAAACATCATCCCTTCTATGATGAAAGTCTGAAAGAGCTTGGACTGGAGCCTGAAGGAGAGCAGGCTCGTGGGAGATCTGATTAATGTATTTTAAATTGTAAATTTTTTTTCCTAGTTGAAGCTTACTGTTGAGTCTTGTTGAGTTAAATGGAGAATCAGTGGAAGGACACCTTTAGCATGATCAGTAAAATGTCACTAATATCAATACCCTGTGATCTCTCTTCACAGTCTCTGGTGGCTCCTCACACGAAATTTTATGCTAGAGGATAACATAGTCTTCACCCCAGTTCTCACTACACCCTCATAGAACCCACTCCTGATTTGTAGAGATGACAAATGCACTCACAGTGGATGAAATACTCATTGCCTTAGAAATACGCTTTTGAACAGGAGACAGAATATGATTGCTGAGGAGCTTTCTTTGCTCATTCAGTGAGTCTGTTTCATCTTAAATGTAGAAACTACTTGCCTGCACTGGAGTAAGACAATGACCAGACACTGCTGTGGTAGGTGCATTCCCCCACCCCCACAGTTGAGAATGCCCCTCACAGTACAGTGGTTGCCAGACAGATTTCAGAGAATCTGCTGAGAAAAAAAGCTGGCTAGTTCGGAACTAGCTTACCAGACTAGGGGTATGTCACGTCCCACCCAGGAGAGGGGAACAAGTGACTTTCAGATTCGTAATACACCAATGGCATGGACAACAGTGAGACAAATCTCAAGGCCCATACACAAACATTTATTAATTTATCACAACGTATAGATGGGACTCACGACAATTGATTATAATTTAAAATCATGATATGGCAGACAATATAACAAAAATCCAGGGAGAAGGCTAAATAAGCAATGAACTACAACGACTTAATAACAAAGAATAATAAAGGACATTTAAACACAATATTGAGACAGATAGTATTATACTTAACCATCACAAGAAAGAAATTTAGGCATAAAACTAAATAAACAGTATGATAGACCTTGCATTACTTAGTGAGGAAAAGGGGGGGGGGGCGCGGAGAGAGAGAGGAGAGGGGGGAGAGAGAGAGAGATCACCAGTCCGGGTTCCTGCGTTGGTCCATCCAAAGCAGAGTTCAGGATGCATCCGTCATTGTCTTATTTCTTCTTTTCCTCTTTCTCTTCCTCCAATCTTTATTTTACCTTGCCTCAATTTATACACAATTTTCTATGTGCAGACGTGCAGAATGTCAGGTAGGGGATCAAGGCACTTCATTGTTTCCGGTAATTCTCATTAACATGTGCAAATGCCCTATCTCTTTGAAAGATATGCTAGAGATAAGGCCATCCTGCTTCCCCAAGATTTCCTAATCCCTATACATATTCGGCACCAGGGCTGTTTGAGGCATTTGTAGCCTTATCAGATCACCCCTCTACAACATTCCATCAGTCAAGAAATGTTTAAGGCAAAATTCATGCATCAGTCCGCTACAGAGTACATCCAGGAAGTTGGCTGGCAGCCAATGAGAAGCTGAGATGGCTTTGATTGACTGCAGTTCATCCTTGACTGGGCTTTAAAACGGGGTTCTGCTGACGGCCATGTTGGAATGGCCTCATGGAAGCAGCAGGATCTGCAGTCGGGGCTCAGTATCCCCCTTGGTTCGGGACGCTGGCCAAGGATAGTTCTCGAGACTGAGACTCCTCATCTTTTATAGGTGAGTGCATTTTATGATCCGGATCACTATTCTTTTGTTTGGGCTTGGGTGTAGTGCAATAACGTTTTTCTCAACTGATACCTGAACCTTAAAATTTGGAGGAGCTTTCATTTATTAAATAAACCCAATATAATTACGGGTGTGGATTTTTTTTTGAAAATGTGTGCACTCCGCGCATAGAATCATAGAATGGCCTAAGCTGGAAGGGACCTTAGAGACCATTTTAATCCAGTCTCCCTGCCGCCAGGGATGCCACCTGTTGACTAGATCAGGCAACACGTGGGGACCGAACGGGAATCAAACCCACAACCTTGGCGTTGTTAGTGCCACACTCAACTGACTGAGCTAACCGACCCCACATCTACATACATTCTTCCTGTGTTTCAGTGGCATTTGGCTTGAAAATCATAACAGGCATGACATTAGTAGGTAAGAAATGCATTTCTTTCTGATTTTTAGAGAAATTGAGTAAAGAGCTTCAAGAACTAGCAAGGAAGTAACCTGTAAGAAAGAAGAAACATCAAGTTAAAAGGAAATTAAAAAACGAAATGAAAATGGAATAAAAATAATGGGCACAGGAAAGAGAAATGGAAAAGAGGAGCCCTACATAAGTGAAATTCATTTTGCTTTATTTCAGCTGTTCACCATGCAGAAGTTCACACCTGAATGGCCTGTCTTCCCTGTACAATCAAGGGAAAAGTGATGATAATACTGCCAGTGCAGGATTATCCTAGGCTGAGGTCACCTTGGCCAGTGTAGGCATCCACTTTAGGATGAGATGAATCACAGAAAAATTTTATATCCAGCACTGGCCACATGTCTATGGTGAGAAATCATTTCCCGTTCAGGAGCCAGCACAGAGACACATATGGTCAGGTGATTTCAGATACTGATCTCAACAAAGTTTAGTTGCCAAAGAGAAGTGCTGCAACATCAGGGGGATCTTGGGATTAGGGGGAATCTCTCTCAGTGTTTTGAGACCACATACTTTTTCCTCTCTCAGCTGATAAGTACTTTCTGCAGCCCTATGTATGTCTTGAATTTGGAAGTCCCTAACACTGACAGAGACCAAGAATTATTTTACAGTTTCTGAAGAAGGAGTATGGGAGGATGAGAGAAAGAAAGGAAAAAACATTGAACAAGTGCAGGAGCAATATAGCAGTCAGTGGAGAAAGTAGCATTTCCTCTCTACTTATACCTTTCTTACGTTTTCCTTGCAAAAGCTTAATTTCTGAATATAAACACAGTGGACAAAATTCACAAGCCTAAGCCATTGTGAAGAAAAAAGTTTTGAAACTGTGTATATTTTGCTGGTCCTGGTGTTGTGCCTTGTGACCCAAATGTGATTTGTTAAGCGCTGCTGCTATCTGGAAGTGGAAAGGGCAGGTATAAATAGCTAATCTGTTTCTCAGGGTCTCCACCATTGTATTTCAAAATCCTTCTAAGAACTGCCAGTTTAACTCTGGCAATGACAAAGTGATCATGTAGGCCAAGATCTGGGTGACTGCAGAGAGCATGAGCAGTGTCTGCAAAATTTATGATGCACTGAAACATCAGACATGAAGCTGAATTCATAGCCAGGTGTGACTTGTGCTCAAAGGCTACCAAAAATACTGTTTCAGATTTCCCTGAAACTCTACTGAATCGTTAATACTGCTAACTGCCAGCACTGGTGGATATGTGCTGGAAAGTGCCACAGCTCAGTCACCAAGGTAGGAACCTGCAAAAAATTATGATTCAAGAGTCTGACAGATTATATGGATGGTGCTGGAGTAAAACCACTTCCACAGCCTATGAACATTGAGATTTTAAAAAATGCGTGAATGCCACAAAATGCCTGCATACCTCATGTACATATTGTCCTTGGTACAGTTTTTTTCACAAGTGATGCACTTTCCTAAAAAGCAGGGACTGCAATGAATTTGCATTTTTCAGTAAAACATGTTTTGTCAGAAAGTTCCTGGTCTGCTGTTGTAAGGCAGTACTTCACGCTTAGCACTACTTGGCTATTAAGCTGTTGAAACTCTGGACCAGTTTTGATCAAAGTGGAAAGCAATGTAAGTGGAAAGGATCAAGAATGCAATGTAACATTAGTGATCTACGGTCCTTCTTTGGCTGGCTCTCAGCAGTGGGACATATGTCACTGTCAGAGATAGGATGACCTTCCTGTCCCAGAGTCAATTACTGACCCTCTGAAGCTAGTGGGGGTATTGTCAAAACTATTGACTGATCTCAGACAAGTAACCTTGCTGTAACAAATACAGTTGAAGATATGTGTTTCCTGAAGTGCTGCTAGCCATTCAAAGAGTACCTGCTCATATCTTATTTAAAAGCAAATCAAATATTGTTATAAAACTTACATGAAAATGAAATATGAGTTCAGTTCACCCATAGGCAGCTTTAATTTATGCTGGGTAGGTGTGTTGGTTATTTTCCTCCCTGACTTCTTAAAGAACTATAAAATATTAAGAACAAGTACTGACTCACGGAGTGAGGCATAGAACCTTGTGTTGTTGATGGAAATATAGAGTAAGTGTTGGCCTTAAAATATCTGAAGGTAAACTCAAATACTTGCAGGTCTTCATTACAGAAATACTACAGTACTACATTGCAGGAGCAGACCAAATAGTATGCCAAGCAAGTAACTACTGTAACTAGATTAGCAGCAAATGGATTGGTGCAGCAAAAAGGCTTCAGGTATGGAAACTATGAAAGAAAGCTTATTTTGTCTCTCTTACTCAAAACCAAGTGCATAGCACTTGACATTTTCACGAGAGAACAGCACTTTGCCATTCTGCACAGTATCACTGAATACAGCACATGGCTATAGGTACACAAACCAGAACTGCAATGGTATTCCATTCATAGACTTCCCTTTGTCCATGTCTCATGACTGTTTTTATCAGGCATTGAAGTGTAACTGGTTCTTCAGACCCCTAAAGCAGACAGTGCACTTAAGAGAAAGACTGTGTATGCTTTGAGTCAGGAACTTTCACATACGCTTGAACTATTCATTGAGCTGCCTTGCAGAGAAAAAGTAACCGCCTGGCAGTGAAGGTAGTGACATGGAGCAGTTTCCCTCCTCTGGGCCCGCTCCAGCAGATCCATGTCCTTCTTGTGTTGAGAGCTCCACAGCTGGATGCAAGTTGCCATCCTGCATAAGAATAACTATGTAAGCCTTCCAAGTTTTCCATTTATAACTAAAAGCAGTATTTCTCTAGTAAAAATAGTCAGGTCTGGAAAAATTATTGCCTCATGCTTTCAAAAAAGAAGTCAAAGCTGTTTCAAAATAGACCAAACCTGAGGTTTTCTTCCTGTCAAAGAAAATGTCTCATCAGGGCAGGAAGGAGTCAGTTTTCTGTCCTTCCTCTCTTGGAAGTGGACAACTCAGCAGGACCTGGAGATGAGAGGGACTGGCACTGTGTGAGTTTAGGGCAGCTGGTGTTACCAGGAGTCTCAGCTTTTGATCAGTCTGAAGGTGAGAAGAAATCCCTTCCAAAGAAAGTTTAATTGATCCTGCTATGTTCTTGTAAAAGTAGTTGTTTTATGTGAATCAATATTTTTCACCAAAATATTTCTTTAAAAATCCGGTCAATTTTAACCTCTATTCAGCTTTAATAGTCAGGTTTATGAACTGCAATGTCTTGCAATAAATCAAGAGTGTTTTATTGCAGCAGAAAGCAAAGCAGAGCTGCTAAAGAAATGCAGAAAACTTAGCTTCTCTCAATGCTTTTTAGAGACTGTTCATTTGCACAGAAGGGGTCAGTTTTCAGAGGTTCTCTGCCTGGTCATTTTTTTCATAACGTGTCTGTCATTCAGATGACCAGATACTTGTGTAATCAATATTTGTTATGGTTTCCCTGTCACGTATGGTTCTTAGAACAAAAGTGTACCATATTGGTAGAGTAACATGAGGACTGAATTCTCAGCTTTAATTTCACTTCTTTAAAGTAGGGGGAATCTTGTAAGAAAATATTCTAATTGATAACAAATGAATAGTAAGGAACCGCAACTCAGATATGACTAATGAACCTACTTTTGGGGTTGAGCCAGCTTTGATCAGGGAGCTGGACTGGGTAGATCACCTAAAGCCTTAAGTATTTTATGATTCTGTGATTAAGTTCCAACTATTAATAATTACATTGCTCTGTTAGCATATAACTGTAAGATTTCTGGTGTGCAATAGCAGCCTTAAAAGCTAAGTTTTCTTCAATAAAATGCCTAAGCAGTTGCTAAAGTGCCAGTAAAATAAGAGAGAAACATTTACTGAGGGTGATGGTACAGGGTATTTTTACGGTGCCTAAATTTTTATAATTGCCTAAATCAGAAATCTAGGTTTTAGGCTTAAAGCTTTCCCTCTCCCATTGTTAAACCTGAACCCTGGACATGAAGATCCACCGAATCCCACCCAGGAGTCTAAAATCTGAGCATGAAAATTTCATTTCAAGCCTGAACATCATGTGCAAGAGTCCAAATCAGGACAAATTTACACAATTTAAATGAACCTAGATTTAAACTGCTGCTGAAAAAGGGTTGATATTTGTGTCTCCTTCCTTCTCTCTTCCTTGCACCAACACTTGCACAGCAGACTCTGCTGATCGGCTAGGACCAGGTTGATAATTTCTTCTATAGCTTTTCAATTTTTATTTTTTAAAAAAATTAGGTCATTTTTCTGATAATTCATCTGATCTAGCTCAGCACATGGTATCATGAACAACTAATGCAAGGCAAATGGAAGCAGCAGAAAGGAGTCCCCAAGGCAAAGTGCAAACGGGACTCTTACTAGTAATTCAGATTTATGTACTACGTATGTAGTCACAGCTCTAGGCACTCTCCCTTCACTATTTTGTGCTACTCTTTCAGGAACATCCACAAGACAACAGTAACTTCTCTACTTCACCCTATTCACTTTCTTCTCCACAGGTGGCCAAAATTCTACTTAGGAATGAAATAATTAAAAAAACCCACACCCAAACATAACATCTTAGGAGTTCTAGTTTCTATGTTAGCAAGTAAATGAAAATTAGCAGTAACAGGGCTTCTAAGTGAGCGTGAGAATTAGTGAATGCTAACAAAACCTGGATTAAAGTTATTTATTTTCCTCTCTCCTATCCAAGTCAGGCTGGCTGCGTAACTTGCTGGCCCTGTGAACTTCATGCCCCATTTGCTAAGTTAGCAATTAGCTAAAGAGCAGGTGGATGGAAGAGTGATAAAACGTTCAGTGTTCACTACAGCTCCATGGCCTTACTCCAGACCTACAAGAAAGGGACTCTTCTAAATGGAAACAGTTGGCATGGAAGAGTGAGCTGGAAACAACTTTTGGTTATGTTCTGATTTAATCACTTGCATATGTCACACCCCATCTGCATTTAAAGCCTGTTGGTTGTTTTGGTGAGCTCATCATGGGAGAAGACCTATTCATACCTCAAAGCTGTAGCCAATCTGAGGTCCCATCACAGCTTTTTCATAACTGAATCCAGTTCCTTGAGTTACCTAGAGCAGAGAAGGAGTTAAGTTACTTACAAAACTTCCTCACCTCTGCTGTTGGCTTGTTTATGGAGATGCTAATACCAACATTGATATGCCTTTTTTGACTTTCATTTTCTAAAACCCAGGTTCCTCATTTAAATGGAAACAATGCCATTTACATAGAACCACAAAATTGCCTAGATTGGAAAATACCATTAAGATCACTGAGTACAATCATTAATCTAGCACTAACAAGTCCTCAACTAAACCATATCCCCAAGCACTATGTTTACATGACTCTTAAATGCCTCCAGGGAAGGGCATTGCACCACTGCCCTGGGCAACCCATTCTTATGCCTGATAACCCTTTCAGTAAAGAAAGTTTTCCTAATATTCAATCTAAACTTCCCTTGGCACATATTGAGGCCATTTCCTCTGGTCTTATCATTTGTTACTTGGTTGATCAGACCAATGCCTCCTTTCAGGTAGCTGTAGAGAGCAATAAGGTCTCCCCTCAGGTTCCTTTTCTCCAGGCTAAACGACCCCAGTTCCCTCAGCTGTTCCTCATAAGACTTGTGCTCTAGACCCTTCAACAGCTCCATTGCCCTTCTTTGGGCACACTCTAGTGCCTCAGTGTCCTTCTTGTAGTGGGGGGCCCACAACTGAACACAACACCCAAGATGCAGCCTCACAATTGCTGAGTATAGAAGGATAATTACTTCCCTGATCCTCCTGGCCACACTCTTCCTAGTACAGGACAGGCTGCTGTTGGCCTTCTTGTCTACTGGGGCACTCTGCTGGCTCATATTCAGCTGGCTACCAATCAATGCTTTCAGGTCCCTCTCTTCTGGACAGCTGTCCAGCCACTCCTCCCCAAGCCTGTAATGCTGCCAGGGATCAGGGATCACTGTGGCCAAAGTGCAGGATGTGGCATTTGGCCTTATTGAAACTCATACAGCTGCCCTTGGCCCATCAATCCACTCTGTCCAGATCTCTCTGTAGATCAGCCCTGCCTGCAGGCAGATCAACACTTCCACCCAGCTTGGTGTCATCTGCAAACTTACTGAGGGTGCACTCAATCCCCTTCTCCTGATCATTGATACAGATGTTAAACAGTATTGAGCCCAGGGAAACACCACTCCTGATCAGCCACCAACTGGATTTAACTCCATTCACTACCACTCTCTGGGCACAAACACCCAGCCATGAGCAGCCAGATTCAGCAGAAGAATGTTGTGGGAAATAGTGTCAAAGATTTTAATAAGGTCCAGATGGACAACATCCACTGCCTTTCCCTCATCTACTAAGCAGATGATCATGATGTAGAAGGAGATCAGGTTAGTCATGCAGAACCTGCCTTTCACAAAACCATGTTGACTGGGCTGATCGGCTGATCGTCCTGCCTATACTGCATGATGGTACTCAGGATGATCTGCTCCATCAGCTTCACCAGCACTGAAGTCATACTGACAGGCCTGTAGTTTCCTGGATCCTCCCTCTGGCCCTTGTTGTAGATGGATGTAACATTGGCTGACTTATAATCTGCTCCCTGGTCAGCCACAACTGCTAGAAAATAATGGAATGTGGCTTGGTGACTCCTCACACAGAATTCAAATCATTCTAGAATGGAGGAAAATCAGGATTTTCTGTTTCCTCTAAAAGTCAGTAAAACTTGGCTAAAGACATTTTTAAATGCTCATCTTGAAATGCAAATTTTGATTGTTACTCTGCTAGCTGAACTGTACCCACAGATTTTCAAAGTTGCTTTGTCTTTCCAAACACAACCTTAAAACTCCAGCTCACAGCCACAAGCTAGAGCTAGAGTGAATTCAGAAGTCTCCAAGCAATAGTTAATTATATAGAATCAGTTGCGAATTATAGAATTACATAGAATCAACTGCTAATGCAAAAGAGAGGAGAGGGGAGGAGAGGGGAGAAGGGAGGAGGGAAGGAGTAAAAAGAGAAAAAGTGTTCTAAAAAACGTTTTTGTTACCATTAGACCTTTATAAATTTCATTTGCTTTACTAATTTCAAAGCATTTCTAAACTGCTGGTATCAGTGAATGGGATAACAATTATTCTCCTCCAAATCTTAGATTTACAGCTTCAGTTCTATGAACTTTGTCCACTGAGTTACAAATTTCAAATATTGTGAATGGGTTCTGCTAAAGGTTGGATTTAAAATAAAAGTATACAATATACTCTAAGTATGCACTTTCTTCTATTTGTTTCTAATGCAACATGAACAAGACTTTTTTCCATGTTCTGCTATTTCTGTTTGTCCTTCATGGATCTAAATGATTTTAAATCATTTATGGATAGTGCCGGTTTTGTTTTTCTTGAGCCCTTATATTGGACACATTTCACATTTCAATTTAATTCTAGCCTGGAAAGAAAATGTGTACATGTGCTTCAGAGACATTGTCTAGTATTTTCCATACCCTAAAAATTTGTATTATAATTTTATATATTAAATATTTTTTAAAAAGAGGAATTGGATGCTTCTCTAGTGTTTATTTTCCCCGTTGCAACAGCCACAAAAATATTTGTTCTGTTGCTCTTTGGAACAGCATCTTTCTACTTTATGAGCTCTGTGCTAAACCACGCCTCTCTTCCAGAAGAAAATGACAGATTATGTTAATAGTGAGATGACAATGTGCAGATACTTCTCTGCTCTTTTCTTAATCCAACAAACAATCAGCATCTGAGTGCCACTAACAGCCACATGGAAACTAGCAAAGTCAGCATTTCTTAGAGGACAAAATATTCCAAATAGCTTAAACCAAACTGAAGTTTTCAGTACCATACACTGAGTTTTCGTTTTCAAACACAGGCATTCAGAGAGATAAATATCACTGGATAAATTAGCAGGATTGATTCCTATCACCCAAATCTGTGTGGGCATCCCTCCTGCCTGTCAGGCCACATGGAGAAGCAGCGGGTTTCATCTGCTCCTCAGGAATAGCCTCTTTTGCCTGTAAAGTCGCTGGGTTGTTCAAGCAGCACAACTGCATTTTCAGCAGCTCTGTGTACAATAACAACTCCTACTCCAGTTCCCTAGAGCCGCCCTGGGATGGGGTGTGTGGCACAGACCCCTCTTTTTACAGTAGGTGCTGAGTCTGCACTGAGATATCTGAACTGGATGGGCAGTTTTGGAAAACGTCGAGGGCCTCTCTTGTCACACTCACATCACAGTATGGTGTGTGGAGGAGGTGGGGCACCAAATATCAGGGTGTTTTGTCCTCTGCTCCATTATGAATAAGGCTACACCTGAGCATTAGCAGATCAAGGACATCTCAGTCCTGAACAGAGGTAAACTTTCACGCATTTCCCTTCTCATTTTAAGAGGGAATTTTAAGAAATTTTGGGCCAAATTCTTACATGAAAGGAAACATTACCTTATAATGTTACTGTAAGCTGATGTCCTTGTAGCAGATCTCTCCTTACCACAGGGCTGAGTTCTACAGGTACTTTATTCTTCTCAGTTATAGCAATGTTTCAGTCCTTCAGATCAAGACCTGAAGACAAGAGGTATCAAACTGCAGTCAGAATGACAAAGTTGAAGGATGCAACTCACACAGCAGTGGAGGAAAAAAAAATAAGAGCTACTAGTTGACAGAGCAAGGCACTGCATAATTCTTTGTCCTTGTATATTATTCCCTTTAACACCTTCACCCTTGTTACAGCTTTATATTACTTGTTTTTACTAGTATTGTACCAATGTACTGAGACATGAAACAGCAAAACAAATTCATTCCAGACCAAGTGGGAGCACACAACCTAATTTCTTTTAGTGTAGTCACAGAACAAGACTGAGAGCTTGTGTCAGTCTTCTGCTTTCTTGCCAACTGCAGGAGACAAGCATCAAAAGAATGCACCATAGCTTTGCAACTAGAGTCAGTGACATTTCTGAAAGGTTACAACAGACTCCAAATCCAGGCTTGTCATATCTTCACACCTTTCTTTTGCTCTCAACAGTTCCATAATCAGTTAGTTTCACCATGAGTATGTTACTAGGACAAGTAAAGGATTAAAGTACTACTCAGGAAAATAATGCAAGGAAGAGGCTGAAGTAACATAACTTACAGGCACTGGGACAAAGTTACCACTGTTTCACATAAATAGAGTTGGTTGATTCCAAAGGGCATTCTGTCTAACAACTGTGGGCCCATATCCAATGTTTTCTACAAGTGATGATTTATTTCAGGGGAAAAAAAAAAGTATTGTAAGTTTTGATTATAAATATTTGTCAGTCATGATAAACCCCAGGACTACATATTAAGAGAGATAAATGCCTTCTCCTTTGCAGCAGTGTGATGCATCTCTCTGTATTTGGCAACAGTCCCCATGTCCAGGCACAGTTCCTGAACTCAGTTCAACTACACACCGCAACAATTTTGACATGTCAAGGAAGACCCCCTAGTTGACACATATAGCATGGCAATGAAGACTCCCTTCTATATTCTTTGACTCTGAAGCCCCCCAAAATTCAGGCTGCTGTTTTGAACAAAGCACAATGGAGAAGGGTGGTATTTGGACAAACATTCTTTTCTCCAGATTCTGCAGTAGGATAATGTAACACAAATTCAGGAGCATCTGCAATACAGTACCATGCAACAAATTCATGAGTGTCTGCAATACAATACCATGCAACTGTAGTGCAGTTTTTAACCTGTATTGCTGAATACAAAGCACTACAAACAAAAACAGCAGAGATGTATTACTACAGAATGTACTTTTTGTGACATGTCTTTAATATTACTCCAGTCCAGGCAGTGTGTATAAAATGAAGCTTCTGTAAAGGAGATTTACAATTGCCTCACTTCAACTAGTTTTGAATGAGAAACTGGAAGATAGCTAAATGCAAGTAAGTCTTACAAGTATTCTCAACACATAAAGTAAAAACTGCAAGCCTCTCCTGGCTCAAAGTAATTCCATCACAACCTGGTTTTGTTCAAACCCATTGTGACACTTGATGTTCTCAAAATTACCTTATGTCTTCTTTGCTCCCAGCAGGAAAAGTCTTTCTTCACTTGGGGACAGCACAGTGAACCAGATTTGTCTTTAATGCAAACATATGCAATGTTAAAATGTGATTTCATTCCTCCTCATTTTTGGCTGTGTGACAGCTCTGCCCATAAAACCCTGTCCTGTCCACACTGCCTATAAATAAGAGAGAGGAAACACATGCACTACTTCACATCTAAGCTGATGGAAGCTCTTAGTCTTGCAACTGCACATCTTTGAAGGACTCAGAGCAAGCATCTTTCCTAAATGATTTTACATGTAATGATAAAATCAATCAACTGAACTGGGATTATTTCACTTACCTATTGCCAATGGGGATTCTAATGCTGTGATGTATAATATTTGCGTTTAGAGGCATCAAAAGACATCCTCAATTTGTGAAGTATATAGGATATATCTACCATCACTTGCTGGAGATGCTTTCATTTATAGGTTGATATAAAATCCAGCTGCCTAATGATCTTTCAACATCAACTATTCTATGACGGATACTGTTGGCCCCTCTCTGCAGATCTCAGGGGTTTCCAGTCTATTTCATCTCTTCTCCTGGTGTGAAGTAAGGGCTAAATTCTGACCCTAGTTTGATACACCCTCTCCTGAATCTGAGCTGTGTCACTGTGCTGCCAAGACTAACTAGGAAAACAGCTAGTACCAATGCAGTATACCAAAAAGGGACTATCTCCTGATATAAGGTATTCAAACACTGTAATGTCTCAAAATACAGGGAAGATAGGAATGAAGGGGACTCATCTGTGCCACTAATTTCTGTTCTTCTAAATCCCTAGTGGTGCAGAAGATCTTCCAGAACAACGTCAACAAAATATGCTCTATCAATGGCTGATAGCAAAGTTAAAATTGTGGTGGGTTAACCATGGTGAAGGGCCAGACTCTCATTCAGGCCCTCCTCAGCAGGACCAATGGGGAGGAAATAGGATGAGAAAGTTCATGGGTTAAGATAACAGCAGGACAGTTTGCTTACAAGCTACTACTGTGGGCAAGATATTTGGCAAAAATTAATATAAGTTACCACCAAATAAAATAGATTTAGGTGGTGAGAAAACAAGGTTTACCCTGAAGATGCACCTGTCCTCCCTGCCCTGTCAGGCCCAGCAACCCCCCTCCCCATAGGCTCCTCCATCGTGGCTGAGGGCCACAGGGGACTGGGGGTCCGGCAGCACGTACTCGTCTCTCCAGGCTGGAGAGAGGAAAGCTTAGGGAATCTCACCAGTTAAATGTCTGATGGAGACATTAATGATGACAGAGAGAGACTCTTCTCAGTGGTGCCCAGTGAAAGAACAAGACACCATGGGCACACACTGAAGTTACAGACCTCCAGCTAGGCCCCGCTGAGACCAAGCTACAGCTCTTACTGTCTCCTCCTGCTTTATGTCCTTGCCAGATTTTCCTTAGGAAATAAATAGCAAACTCTACAAAAGCCAGCAGCAGCAATATCCTGCTTCAAGTGGAAGCCAGCCTAACTCAAACTTGGAAACAAAAAACTAGACCAAAGCTGTAAATCAGAGAGCATTTGAGAAGCATGCAGTATTAATTATTTATTTTTAATTTACAAAGGGAAAAAGCAGGATTTGGGGATTGCACCAGGGATACACAACATAATTTCACATCAAAGGAAAGCCTATTATTCTCTTTGCATAATCTCATGCAAAATGACTGCATTTTAAAGTGCAGAGCACTCAGGGTTGGCAGCCCTCAGATTCACAGCTGTTCATTGAGTTCACAAAAAAGCCACAAGCAGAGTTTTCAGTCATTAAGCATAGTCATTCAAAAGGCTGTCTTGTCAGATTTTGAAACCTGGAGGTATTGTCCTCAGTTCTTGTTGTCTCTTTTTCTGGGCAGAAAGTAGTCACTGGAAACAGCTCTAGAGGCATAGGTGACTGTCAGCATATTTATATTCATCCATTTTAAAATATAGCCTGTGATTATCCAAAGGTTTTGAAAAGGCAGCTGAGGCTATCTGTGCTAGGAGAAATGCTTATTCCTTATTAGCTGATTATTGTTTCTCTTTGGAAGAGCATTTACAACAAAAAGCAAGGTGAACTAAAGACTGGTAAACAACAGTGCACTGAAACCCCCAACCTCTTGAGTTAATTACCTGCTTTCATGTCCTCTTAGTGGGTAGAAATAGGATTTATTTGATACAGTTCCAGTGACTTAATACAATTCCAGTGATAACATTAAATATACAGCACAACTGAACTTGTAGGTAATGTGAAATTCTCGGGGGAAAAAAAGGATATGTGAAACTGCTTCTTTCCGTAATTCCTGTCAGCTTCTAGGAGGTTTTACATAAGTTCTGATTCACAACATTATTTTCATTCTCTCTTTTTAATGATCAAGGGGTTGGAGCATCTTCCCTATGAGGACAGGCTGAGAGAGTTGGGGTTGTTCATGATGAAGAAGAAAAGGCTCTAGGGAGACCTTACAGTGACCCTCCAGTACTTAAAGGGGGCCTGCAGGAAAGATGTGGAGCGACTCTTTATCAGGGAGTGTACTGATAGGACAAGTGATAACTGTTTCAAAATTAAAGAGAGTAGATTTAGATTAGATATTATGAAGAAATTATTAACTGTGAGGGTAATGAGAATCTGGAACAGGCTGCCCAGTGAAGTTGTGGAAGCCTCCTTCCTGGAACTGTTCAAGGGCAGGTTGGGTGCGGCTTTGAGCAACCTGTTCTAGTGGAAGACATCCTGCCTTTTTGCAGGGCATTTGGAACTAGATGCTGTTTAAGGTCCCTTCCCACTCAAAACACTCTGACTGTATGGATTGTGAACCAGCACTCCTCGCTGCTTGTATCTGAGCACTGAATCCCATCCAGCTGGTTCCGAGCTTCACACTTGGATCCCATGAATACAGATCCATTTTGAGTATTTGAGTTTCTACACTAACAAAACCTAAATGGTTAGCAAAAATATCCATCCAAGCAAATGTTTCCTGTAGTGACAAGTAAATTCCAGGTATGTAGTTTGATATAAAAATAACAATGACAATGACCAATAAAAAGTGGAAAAAAATCCCAGCGGTTCACCTTAACAGCCAAAGTGATGTTTATAGAAATTTTGTCTTTTCCCTGCAAACAGATGTATGCAAGTGACTAATCAACCCTCTGAACAAGTGTAGCTCCAAAGGGACACAGGACTGTATGTATATTTTTAGAGACACTGCGCAACATACATGCACAGTGGCAGAGGTCCAGGGTCAAATGCCATTTTCCCACTCAGAGCAGTTCTAGCTGTAAGCATACTGGAAGAGGAAGTTCCATGGTATTACTGTATTTTGCATTCTTCCATACCTACCTTTGCTGAAGGAAAGCTCCTTCCCTTGCAAAAAAACCCTAGCAGATCATTGTCCATCATGTGAGACAATTTACAGTCCTAAAAGTTGAAGGTTTATAAATTAGATGGATTTCTAGGCAATTGCATAAAATTAGATAATTTCAGGCAATTTTAACTGCATGTAGCAAGCGCTCTTGTAAAATTTCCCCAGCAGAGCTGAAAAGCAAAGCCTCATCAGAGAACTTCTGAGGATCCCACAAGCTGTACAACTTTCAACAGTGCCAGAGCTGGGAAACTATTTGTCAAAATCAATGAAATACTGCCCTCTTCTGATTAAACTTGATGTAGAGGTAGCTGCACTTGAAAAAAAAATATCTGAAAGAGGAATAAATGGAGTACAGATGTAGCTTGGATGAACTTTCTACAGCAATTGTTTACGAGCTGCACACTAGCTACCAGGTAAGGCATTTTGCTAACTGACAAGTGGTGCAAAATTAAGATGAGGTCATGCAGAAATTTGCACATATATGAAGGGCATCAGGAGGACGAAGCCAGGCTCTTTTCAGTGATGTCCAATGACAGGACAAGGGGCAATGGGTACAAGCTGGAACATAGGAGGTTCCACAAAAATATTAGAAAAACCTTTTTCACTGTGAGGGTGACAGAGCACTGGCACAGGCTGCCCAGGGAGGTTGTGGAGTCTCCTTCTCTGGAGACATTCAAAACCTGCCTGGACACGTTCCTGTGTGACCTACTGTAGGTGATCCTGCTCTGGCAGGGGGGCTGGACTAGATGATCTTGCAAGAGAATTCTGTGAGTAGTTTGACTGTTTCTATGATAATTTCCTTACAGAGAACATCACAGCAGACTGACACGCAACAGTGTTCCAGGTGTAAAACACCTTACACGCTGAAAACAATTGCTTTTCAGACCTGTCACAGAAATATTGTCACAGAAGGGCCCGAACCTTCACTGAGTACCTGCACAGCCAACAGCCTAGGATAGAGCTTTACTGTGTCGCTAGATGAGTCCAAATGTTTCTCGCACGTGTTGCAACTCCTACTGCACAGAGGAAAAGTGCTCTTGCTCATCCTTTCCATTTTTTCACTAATTAGGGGTCCCATGGAGAGAACCTAGGAAATAATCCTTATGCTCCCATCCTGGTAAAACCCATAACTCCAACTGCTGAGCAAAAGAAAAGTCACCATACAGAGAAAGTGCTGCTTTCTCTCCACCATGGTGGTCTGACATGGATGCCACTTCTCTTGTGACACAATTTTACAAGTGGAAGAACATTTTAAAATGTCTTCAAATGGATTGTAAAATACTTCTGATATAGAACATTTTAAAATACAATAAATTTATGAAAAACACATTTTTTGTGATGAAATATTTTATTTGTATTTTTAATTACTATTGAATTTTAAAAATATATTTACAAAATAAAATTTAAAATTATACAAATTGTCACATTTTAATACCTGTCAAACACAATGCAGTTTTTGCAGAATGTATACAAGAAAATCACCTACTGTTAATGTACATTTAAATGTACGTTTTAAATTTAAGTGTATGTAAAACTCTTTAGACTTAAAAAAAAAGTTTTTTGGCAAGCAACATTATGAGCTACAAGCTACAGTCTGTCCTTAGGTACCCTGTTGTGAGTAAGAGCAGAATCCACATCACAGAATTTTTAGAGTAGACTTGTTATAAAAGCTTACTTGCAAAGAAGCCAATCTAAGTGGCATGATTTGGATCACTGACAGCAACTGCTACACTCATTTATTCATATGACCTACAAGGAAGGAATATGGCCTTGCACTTAGCCATAGCTCTTCATGAAGTGGGCACTTAAGAATGTCTTGTATGTCATGTTAGAAAAATTAGTTGCAAAACCATGCAAAAGAAGTTTTGTAGCTAAATGTTCTCAGACAAAAAAAATCAGTTCAGTTCTATGTCTGTATCTTGGCATGAACTACTATGCTTACAGTCTACACTGGAATATTGAGGTGTTAAATTATGGAATGGATATGTAGAATCCATGTGGCTGTCTAAAATATTCCATAAAATACTCCAGTACTAGGAATAGAGGAGGTGGTAAGAAGAAAGTTTCACTGTCTCCCAAGACCATTCCTGAAATGTTTGCCATGCAATTTAACTGGATGTCTTATTGTTTAAAGACATGTCACTTCCCGAGAACTTTAGAAATCTTTAGTAAGACCAGAGGGTAAAAATTCACCCTCAACAGAGAGTGCCTTGTGGCAGCTCCCCTGAAACCAGAGATGAAGAGTATTAAAAAACAATACTTGCACTGGCTCAGGGCAGGGTCAACAATGAATATAGACCTGGATGCTCTGGGTTGTGGCTATTCAGGTCATTGAAGGCTGACCTCTAGCCTCGGGGATCTCACAACCTCTATGGGCAAGCCACTCCAGTGCTTCATGACTCTCACAAGCATTTTGGTTTTGATTCCTTATCTCGAGCCAGAACATCTCTAGTTTCAGGAGGTGCCTCCATCTCCCACCTTCCCTCCAGACTGTGCTAGGAAGACCTCCTCCCCCTGCACTTGATGCCTTCCTCATAGGCACCAGGCTGTGCTGTGAGGTTCCACAGCACCTTCCCTGCTCCATACTGAACCAGCCTCAGCCCCACAGGCCCTACTTCCCTCCCCTGAGCCCCTCTGGCTTGTCAGCCGTGCTCCTGCCCTGCACCTCAAATGGGACAGAGTGCCTGCGTGAGGCCTGATGGGTGTTGAGCAGTATGTCACCGTTGTGCCCCTCTGAGGGAAGCTGAGGGAAACTACGTGACAGTACATGGAAAATAAGCAGGTGACTGGTGAGAGCCAACATGGGTTCACTAAGGACAAATAGTACCTGACAAATTTGGTGCTCTTCTATGACAGGGTTACAGCACTGGTGGATAAGGGAAGAGCATGAGGTATCATCTACCTGGACTTGTGTGAAGCATTTGACTCTGTCCTTGCACAACATGCTTGTCTCTGAATTGCAGAGAGAGGGATTTGACAGATGGATCACTTGGCAGTTAAAAATTGGCTGTGTGGCCACACTAAGAAAGATGCAGTAAATAATGTAATGTCCAAGTGGAGACTGGTGATGAGTAGTGTTCCTCAGGGGCTCGTATTGGAACTGGTCCTATTTAATGTCTTCATCAGCAATATGGACAGTGGGATTGAGACTACCCTAAGCAAGTGTGCTGAGGACACCAAGCTGTGTGGTGCAGTCGACATGCTGGAGGGAAGGGATGTCATCCAGAGGGACCTGGACAGACTGAGACAGATTGAGAGGTGGGCCCGTGTCACGAGCAAGGCCAAATGTAAGGTTCTGCACCTGGGTTGGAGCATTGTGAAACATAAATACACGCTGGGCAATGATTGGATTGAGAGCAGCCCTAAGGAGAAGAACTTGGGGGTGTTACTGGATGAACAGCTGAACACGAGCCAGGGGATCTGATCATTTTATAAAATGGCCTGAACAGAGGCTGCAAAGAAGATCAAACCAGGCTCTTTTTGATGGGGCACAGTGACAAGAGAAGGGATATTGAAGCAGTCTGAACATGATCCTCAGTAAGTGGCTCTAACTGTATCTGCTGGACCACACAGTCTTGACAACAGGACATCCAGAGATCCCCTCCAATATCAACTGTTCTGTCATTCTGTCAAACGATTTGAGTTGTGTAGAAAATTTATTCTAACAGCTTCATTTTGGCTGTAAGGAAAGGAAAGTAGTCCAGTTCTGCTTATACTTAACAGCTATCCTTAGGACACACAGTAGGATGTATGACATGACATAGCCACAGTTCTGCTCCTAAGTAAATGGACTGAAATCTGGGACTGCTAGGAAAGACCCATAACCATTACACTATAGGACAGTTTCTCTATCTTCTACTGACCTGGTTAATTTTTATTTCAGCTGAAAATGTTCAGTCTTCTTTCCTTACTTTTGAGTACGTCCCAGTGTTGTCCTTGCCTTCAGGTATTAAAAAAAACCCTAACCAACGAAAAACCACACCACCTTTAAAATAAATTATTCACAAGGGAACAACAACAGCAAAATCATACATCTTCACTTCCATTAATAGAAATAAATTGAACCATTTCTCTGCTTTAGCCTTACTCCTAGCCATTTCGTTCATGTTCCTCTTGCTCTCTGTGAGACCATTATTGTTTTCATCCAATCTACTCCATGTTCTCTCCTCTACATTGTCTTTAATCTTGTCCTCCAAAGAGAATAAATAAAATTAAAAATATAGTATGTGAATGGAACAAGTCTGCAAGCTTAATATAATTGAACCTAAATAATGGAATCCATTAATTATTCAAAGCCTACAGATATTCTAAAAAACTGAATACCATCATTATGCCTTAGAAAACATTCATACAAAAACAGAAGACATTTCTTCAAAAAATTAATACTCGTGTGTATTCAGTAACCTTTTCCAAAATCCATTCAGCTTCTAATTTTGAGTTTCAGCAAGTAAAGACTTGATCCATATGATTTAAATTGTTAGCCAATGGTGTATTTGCCTTCCTGTATTCATGTAATTTTATCTACTTCCACCAATTAGGCAGACAGTGACATATATTATAGTGTCCTTTTACAGCATTTACGTTCGATGAATGTCCTCTGAAGTTACTATGACTAGCTTAAAAATGTCTTAATTGTAAAGTAGTATCAGCTTAATAAGAATTTCATACCTATTGCAGAGAATATACGGCAGTATGAGATAAATGCTATAGAAATGTTTGCTGTATACTGAATGTATTGTATTTATGAGTACACAGAAAAAGAAACTAAGCTTCCTCTATTGCACAGACACAGTTGCTTCAACACATTAGCACTTTCCTTCAGTATAACTGTATGTTTTGCTGCTTATGATTCTTCTAAGCATATGAACTAGCAGAGCATAATCAACTTACTTATCTTTTAACAATTAACTCTCAATACAGTCAGCAAACACACTATGTTCCAAGATACAATGTCCAGTTCTCTTTCTTCCACAGGCTTGAAGACCACTTCAAAGCTAAGGAACTATAGCAGGAGACCTGGGACATTCAGGAGACATAAAGGAGTCTTTAGCTGTGCGTCTAGGCATGCAGTCACCAGTGACATACCACAGGTGTGGAGCTTTGAGACAACATCTGCTTGGATAAAACAAACATACTCAGATCACCCACGCAGCATTCCTATGAGTGATACACAGAGGCAGAAAGGAATTAACTGAACACAGGACACTAACCAAAATATAAAATCAAAAATTTGGTAAGTAAATATTTGGTTACTTATCATTCAGACACAGGAAAAAGCACTGGTTATAAACAAAGCTAAATTACAATGTCTGCATTTCTTTTATAGGCAATGTCTTATGATTTACAGAAAACAATGCCCAATGCATTTGAAGTCAAGTTAGTGTCAGTCTTGTATTTGCTTGCATTACACTTTTCTAAAGTTGTCCTATTTATCACTCAGCCTCAATCTTAATATATTCCTACTAATTAAACAGTACGGTGAGCTTCAAAACTGGACTTCTGCTGCCTACTCATTAGGTTGCTTTTAGCAAAGGTAGCATGCTGTTTTACTGAAAAAGCTGGCAGATTATTTGGAAAACAGAATATTCACTGGAATTCTCAGTGAATGTTTGGGCTCACTTTGTCTGGAAACCTTTCCTGTTTGTCATTATTCATATGGTTTCCCAATTACTCAAAAACAGCTAATTGTGCATTTTGATACCATTGATTGCTTGCTTAGTCTTTTGTAGTTTAATTCAAGCTCATGCTCTAAATACCTAGAGATACTTAAGAATCTCAGTTTTCATTAAAAAGGATGTTCTCCTTTGTGATTGCAGGGGAAAAACTGTAAAGAAGCAAAGAGGAACAAAGCAGAGAGAGTAAGTAAATATAACTCCATGTTGCCCCATTTTCTGACTCTATAGCACAAGAAAAAAAAACACACAACAAAACAAAAACAGTGAGTTTGGTGACCATTATTCTTGAATTCAGTTTCAATTTTGTATCTTCAAATTTCAAAGCAAAGGCAACAAAGCAACTGTTCAAAACAAAAAGGCTATTTCTATCTTGAAAATATGCTTTTTCCACAGCAGAATTTTGGGCAACTCGATGGATTGCCATTTAAAGTTTCTATGAAAGATACTTAGCCTCATGCTAATTTCTGGGGTCATTGTAATATTAAACTAAGGGCAATTACATAAAGGCTATGTTTCTCATATAACATCTCAGATGCTTCAGAGAACTAGGAAATGAACTTGACATTGGGACTAACACAACAGACTGTTTATATTCCCCTGGGACTGGAGAACATTTCTGGATAGTCTTACGTGCTCGTTAAATCACTGAATGATTCATGTGGTTTTTGTCTCTCCAGCCCGTCCTCTGCCTCCTAGAGCTAGTCTGCATGTGGCCACAGGGCAAGCTGTGGACACGTAGTAGCTCTGTGTCTGAGGTCGTAGCTCCGTTTTTTGTTTTTCCTTTTTCTAGGACAGTAACTCCAGAGCAGAGACAGGCAAAAAGAAAGCGAGCTCAGAATGAGAAAGCTAGTCAGTTTTCATTGGAGCAATACTTTTTGGCAAAGAATGACTCTTGTCATATAAACAAATGAAGACTAAGGACTGGAAATACCAGATTGCCCATTAATTAAAACAAAGCTGAAGGAATTACCTCAGCTTTTTCTAGCTAATTGCTCAAATGCCCTTCCCAAGGCTTCAAGGAAAACATCCCAGAGCATATTGACTTACTGGAATTAATAACTTTATTTCTGACCATGCAGAGATACAAATCCAGATGCACATGCAAAAAAATTCCAGTGTGTGAAACTTTGTGAAAAAAACATCTAGGAGATATAATACAGTCAGGTTTCAAGCTCTTATCTCTTACTTTGACAGAGGGTCTTCACAAGAAAAAAACCCAAACCAAACCATGCCAAAACTTGACAGTAGATGGTATTGTAAGAAGAATACAAATGTTTCACTTTTCACGTTTCATTGCAAACAAAGTATGCAAATGATAAAAACAGGAAGAAGTGAGTTTGCATTTACAGCTAAATCATATTTATTCATCACAGTGTATGAATCATTTTTTTTTCCAAAATCCCTTGACTTTGTCTAGGTTTAGGAAAATATTTCACAGTCCTGAGCAGCTCTTTCATTTGAAATGTGGATTAAATTCCTGTGCATGGACCTTCTGTGAACATTTTGCAGAATCTTAAAGCCCCTTTACCAAAAGCAAACTAGGTGATACCACTAGGGTACTGCCACCAAAAGCAGGCATCAGGCTTGTCATTCCAGACATAAGGTAGGTCATGGCTGTATACCTGCTGGAGTGCAGCTGACTGTATGATACTCTCCCTCAGAGAGATGTCTACTCTTTCCTACTCTTTCCTAATGGTCCCTTTTCCCTGACATCCAGTCCTGATTCTTCTCCATCTACACATTCTACATTTTCCCTTTAATTTCTTTTGTTTAACTTCTATTTATTTTTTCTGCTCCATAAACAGTATTTTGCTCAAAGAATTCTAAAACAAGGGATAGTTGGGCCTTTCCATGCACTAAATTAATGCCTTAAATTAATCCTGAAACAACTCTGAAGATCAAAGTTGTTTCATGTAACCCACTTTAGTCTTTCATCTGTTTCAGTCTACTACAAATTTTAACTTAAACACCATATCTATATTTGACAATAAAAGCAATATAAGAAAGCTATACTCTAAAAGAAAACTAGAGCTGAGCCTAGTCTTATATCATGATCATCCCTCTTATTTATTTTCTCTTAAGATTATGTCTATGTGTTTACTGATTCAGTTTATAAACTCCGCCATTTAGACTTTCCCTCAAAGCTAAATTTAGTGTCTGGGGCTGTAATGAGTCTTGCATGCATGTATATGTGACAAAGAAAAATGAGTTTACATTTTCAAGTTATATCCAAGGAAAACTTAACAGCCATGAAAATCCTGAGGTCTTCTGTAAGTGCTCTTGGCCAGTAAAATATAACATTCTGAGAAAGCCAGGAAGTCAATGAGGTAACCATATGAAGTGAAACACAAGGTGTTTTAATGACACACCTACTGTAAGAGTAAACTTGTAGCTGTTTCCATCTTTTTCAATACATAAATGGGAAAAAAAAAGTGGCCTGACATGTGACATGATGTAATAAGGATAACTGACAGACTCCAAGATAACCAAGAATGCCACTTTACGAATTAGAAAGTTCAGAAAGTGATGGGTTTAAAATTTTTGTTTAGAGCTTTAAAATGTCATGCACTACGTACTTTAACTTTGTTTATAGGCTTATACACAATTAATGGCATAATGCTTTCATTTTAAGTTGATCTTTTATCCATTTAACATTACATATATTTTATGATACTCTTCCTTGCTGAGAAAAATCTGTAATTTAACGTAGTCGCTGAATATTGTTAAAAATGTAAAAAAGCTTGTTGGACATGCCAAAGGTACAGCTTGTAAGTAAAATATTTTTAAACTGCAGAGTGAAGGCTGCATCATTTAGAAAAGCCTACCAGATTGCTGAAGTGTTCCTGAATCCTTGATTGCTACCTGAAACATTTTAAATATTTGTAGTAATCATGGCTGCACCAGAAAAACAACTCAGGCAGCAAAGAACATATTTAGTTCATTTATGGATACTTAACATACTTTCATAACATACACATGATACTACATGACTTGTTTATTTCCATCTTTTTTAGGATTTGCTACAGTGCAATAAACAATCTAGACAGAATTTTGACTTCAAGTTTAAAAAAAAAGTGTCAAATTGCTTCCTGAATTTATATCTTCTTTTATTTGTTCTTTGGATAAGTTTTAAAAATAAAAATTTCCATCTTGTATTTTATTGTCGATGCTTTCTTCATTCTGCCACCCTGGCCATGTTCTTTACTCTGATTGAACTCCTCTGTTGCTGTAAACTGCACACTCTTTACTTTTTACTCTCTTTTCCTTTTTTACATTTTTCTGGGCTTCTGTGTTCTAGTAAACTCTATTATGGCATTTTAAAAAGTTTTTAAATTAATTCATGAGATTGTAATTAGTTTATTAGCTTTCAGTCTCTGGCTTAAAATTTATTATTAATTACATTAATGCACTGTATTTTATATTTCTGAAATAGCTAATCTATTATTTCCCTCCCCAGCATGCTATGCACATGGCTTTCAACAATCGCTGGAGGAATAGCAGTGCTGTTTGTCTCTCTGAAGGTATTTTTCCCATATTTCTGGGATGACGTGATCTACTTCTTAAGACGGAAGAGGTTAAAAGAAATGGTAAAGAAACGAGCAAGCAATGGAATTCTCTCCATAATTGACCTTTTCCTGCATAGAGTGGGAAAGATTCCCCACAAGCCGTTCCTCATCTACGAAGGGAAGGTGCACACCTACTGGGATGTGGACAGGAGGAGTAATAGGGTAGCGCAGGTCTTCCTGCAGTATGGGAATCTGAAAAAAGGCGATACTGTGGCCCTGCTGATGAGTAATGGACCTGACTTCATCCACATGTGGTTTGGACTGGCCAAGCTGGGCTGTGTGGTGGCTTTTCTCAACTTCAATGTCCACTCTAGATCTCTCCTGCACTGCATTAATACATGTGCAGCAAAAGCACTAGTAATAGGAGAAGGTAAGTTCTGTAGTGTGTTTGACTTACTACTGACTTCCTCCTGCTTTACACTTTTTATCAAAAATAGAAAATCAGAGCCATTCAAATCCACACTCACTGAATATACACATACACATATGCTGACTAAAAAAGAGGGCAAAGTGGTGTCTAAATTTCACGTGTATAAACACCAAAATATGTGGAATTAATTAGTTTAATAAAAGGCTTAAATCTGAAACTCTCCAAGTAGTGTACAACGTACCAGCAGTAACAAACATGCATCAGCAAGCGAAGAGCCTGGGAGGTCCTTCAGTTTCACCTCATTTCCATTTCTATGTATTGGCATACGTAGATACAACTTTACTGACTACAGGAATATTCAGATGCCCTTTGTGTGGCTCAAAATTTTCACATACACATTTATGGTTACTTTAGAATTAATTTAAAGGACAGTTGTCCCGAGGTATCATTGCTTGAAGCAAAAAGTAAAGCCTGTTAGTTGTAATTTTGGCCCTCTTATTGAAATATTATGGAATAATAGGAAATTTATTTAACATTTCTATTCCTCTTTTTCCATCTTTAATACAGGTTAGGAATACTTCCACAATTCAGTATAAACCCATGAGGGCTCATTATTCCATGCGTACCAAACTTCAAAACAAATATTAAAACATACCCATTAAATTAAATCCTATACATTAGCAACACCAACTAAGCTCAAGGAGTTTTGCCTCTTACAATTAAAGCCACAAAAGAAGTACAGGGAAAGTAAACATCGTGAATTTTCTTTTAAAGTGGGTTAGTCCTGCAGCAGGCTGTGGTAGGTTCACTGTATGAGGTGATAGGGTATATAATTCCAACGCGAGTAATTAGGCCTGCAGTCATAATTATTTTAATAATAACTATTTAATATTTTAACTCGGCAGATTGTTTGGGGTCAATCAACAAAGAATTTATTTTTCATCTCTTGGAAAATAATATTGCTGTCTGGCTGATGAGCACCAGTTCTCCCTTCCAGCATGTTCACACTATACCAGACAAATTAGACAAGGTGCCGGCAGACCCTCCTCCATCTCACCTTAAAGTTGTCACTGACACAAGAAACACAGCTATGTATATCTTCACATCGGGAACTACAGGTGAGGACATGTACTAACAAACTACAACTGCAGCTATCTGAAAATTGAGGTGGTATAAATTCAGTAACAAGATAGCCATACAAAAAGACAGAACTTGAATTTTTAAGTCAAGTTAGGGAGGGATTCATTTAGCTGGAAGCACAGTACACTTCAAATCATAGAATCATAGGATGGCCTAGGCTGGAAGGTACCTTAGAGATCATTTTAATCCAGCCTCCCTGTCACCTCTCAACTAGATCAGGCAACACATGAGGACCGAGCGGGAATTGAACCCACGACCTTAGTGTCGTTAGCGCTACGCTCTACTGACTGAGCTAAATGGGTGTAATTCAGGTTAGTGAATTTTCACAAAGATACTTTATGGCCAAACTTTATTTCTTAAATATAAGGCTAATAAGGTCAGTCTCTAACAGCTGCTTAGATTTCATAGTGATAGAATTTCACAGGTCTGAACTAAAAAGAAATGTGGCCAGCACAAGTGCTTAGGCCTTTGTAGAAAACTTTTACTCTGAGACTGGCCTGAATAATGAAGCTTCACCTTACTTCACTAGGAAGAAAAGGGGAATCCTTCCTCTAGTGAAGCCAAACAACTTCAGAAGCTTTTCTAGTCTCACTTTTTTACAAGGGAACACTGGATGCACAGCCAGTTTGTGCTCGCCTGTAAAGGGCATGGACTTTCACCCCCCGACAAAGGAGACAGGAGGATTAAATAGCCTTAAAGACAAAAAGACTGAAAAGCAGATAGACTAAGGAAGTAAAGCAAGGCAGACAAAGAACAAAAGACAACTTTTCCTGTACATTCCAAACATAATTCTCTTTGCAGCAGAATTACTAATGCAAGCAGTATATTTATAATTATTTGCTCTTCTCCTTTTGACAGGTTTCCCAAAAGCTGCTATCATCACTCATCAAAGAGTTCTGTCTGCTTGCTTACTATTTACTCAGTGTGGTGCAGTGTCTGAGGATATTATGTACGTCTCTCTTCCCTTGTACCACAGCAGTGCTTCTCTTCTTGGCATCAGTGGATGTATTGAATTAGGTAATATTTACCTCCTAGTGAAGTTTCATTAACCTGAGAATGCTGTAACAGTTCAGTGAGTAACTCAAATATTATGTTTGGTGAAGTAACTGAAATAATAAGTCTATCAATATACTTTTGTAATTTTCTTATTTTTATCACCTTCTGCAATCTGCAAACAATATCTAAGATACGTGTAGTTTTTGAAGCTTGGAACCGACATCAGTCGGCATAAATCCAACATAGCATGACTTGAGGTCTGTGTAGCACTAATACCACTGCATTTTGTTCTGTTTTCAGGTTTGACGTGAAATCATATCTATACCCAACTCCAAAAAGTCTAAATGGGCATTCACAAAAGCATCTGAGAAGTCAGGCTTGATTTTTAGTGTCAGTAGATCTGAATGCATTGTGGAAGCTAAACCAACATTCAGAACAAGGTCAATTAAATGTGTTTTGAAAAACACAGAGTTAGATTTGCAATATTAAAGTGAAGGAAAAGCAGAATGATGGAGCTTCCCCTTTTGATTCTGACCACAGGAGTTATCTATAGGGGGCTAGAACTAAGATATTTTTTCAGGTACATCCTTCTTTCCTGTCCTTAGAGTCGTGCCCAGATGCAGTTTTTTGGCACAGTAAGGACGTATCTGGACTGTTTTAAAAGCCGTTTCAGAGCCTTTTTTCTTCAGGAACAGCATGGGAAGGCACGCTAGGCTACAGCAACTGATAACAAGACTGCTGGTGCAAAACAGAAGCACAAAAGGGATGGGAAAAGTAGCATATAAGAAGATTTGAAGCTATGATTTGTCTCAGAACAGAAAAAGTAGGGTAACGGCTTCTGAGGTGGGCCATTCAGGTGGGGATTTTCAGGGGCCTGGGAAGCAAATGATAAGGCTTTGATGTGAGTGAGGCTGAAGAGCTCTGAGAGGTCTTCAGGTGTTGCATGAGACACTACCTGCATCAGGAAGGAACTAGCAAGCTAGAAGCAAGTGGATTAGCAGGGATTCAGAACATGGAAGGCACTGGGAAGTTTTACAAACACAATTCAGGCAAAAAGGAATTTTGAAAAGAATAGAAATAGGGAAATCTGTACATTCTTGGCTGACCACACTTAAAAAATCTTTGAAAACGAGACAGGATGCCAGACATGAGAAGTCTAGGATGAGGTGGTTTTTGGAATGGAAAGCTCTCAAGGAATGTCAGGGCCACAGAAGCAAAAAACTGAGGATGGTAAGTTGACAAGAACTAGAAAAAGAAGAGTAAAAAACAACAGAGACTCTGAGCCAGAAGCTGCAAACTACCTTCTTCCCCATCCCAAGCTTTTTTCAGTGCTACATCAGTCATCACCTCGACAGAAACAAAATGGTTAGGCTTTGACCAATGCCTAACAACTGCAGATGACTGAAAGGTTCACTTTCTGCTAAAAGGTCTATTATGCTAGTCACATTTCACAGAAAGATATTACTAGAAATTATTTTATCATTCATTGAAGTAAGAGAATGACAACTATTTTTTTAAAACAGTGGTAGAAAATAAGATAGATTCTAAAGGTTATGTTGAATTTTCTTGTCTGCTTCCATCACTTAGGAGCAACTTGTGTTTTGAAGAAGAAATTTTCTGCAAGCCAGTTTTGGAATGACTGTAGAAAATACAACGTCACAGTGTTTTTGTACATAGGAGAAATATGTCGCTACCTCTGTAACCAGCCCAGCGTAAGTTCTTGTTTGCAAATGCAGCTTTAAAATACAATGAATCTGTATTCATAAGTCATATAGATTTACCCATTTATCAATGGTATAGTACTTTTAATGTCTGATAGGTTTTTGACATTGTATAAACAATCTGGGTCTTCTGTTCCTTGTGGTTCTACAACAGCAATCAAGTTTATATCAGCAAATGTAGTAGTTACACAGGAACAAACCTGTCAGGATGGCACAGTTATGCCCAGACTCTAATATAAATTCCCCTGGGAAGTCAAGCTTGTTAGCTTTTCATGTAAGTGACAGGCAAGTGGCAGGTCAATAAGGAAAAGGTAGAAGCAGTAAAAGCTTTATCGACACAATGATCAAACCAAGAGTATGAACCAGATTAAATTATTAACCACCTGCACTACACTGTTCCAGAGTAGCTACTTACTAGGAGAAGGCTACACTATTTAGTACTTTATGGCTGATAATTAATTTTTGTGTGGCTTTCCAATTGCCGTATGGGTTTTCATCCATTTTTTTTTTTCTTAAGAGGTATTCCAAAGGCACGCTTCATTCCGCAGCTGTGTATTATGATGATAAACTTACCTGTCTAAGGCCATAGTAACTACAGAGTGGTGCAAAACCTTGGTCATTGCTGGGGTGAGCTGGGGTCACACCCCTGATCAACATGGGAGCTAAATCATGATCAGACTTAGGACAAAAGATGTCCCTGAGCAAAGCAGCAGCTGAAAAGCAAGCCTGAAAATATTTACTGTATTTCTCAATGATGGTAGAAAAGATTGGTTGATTTTCTTGATTTTTAACTTGGGAGTTAAGAAGTTACTTAAGGGACGTGACAAGAAGTACTCCTACCTACCACAGAAAACATTATGTACAAGGCCAAGGTTCAAATTATCTCAAACTGCATTGGTCAGAGATTGGCGCAAGAACTAGCAACCAGGGAACGTCTGAGAGGATTCACCAGCTGGTTTGAACAGAGACTTATTGTTGTGTTGTCCAGATGTAGGAGAGAGGTCAAAGACAAAAAGGTATTAAAGGGAACAAGCCAGGAAAGCTGTTGGCCAGAACTCAAGCCTGTGCAAACATGTTGATAGTCAACAGATCAAAAAACCAAAGGAATAATTAGCTAGACCAAACCAGTTGTTTAAAGGTCTCTCCTGTGGGAAAAGGCAGGAAGAACTTTCTTTACTTTGCTCAGTAAAAATAATTTAACAGAGATGATGTTGATATTTAACTGGCTACTGCTAAGAAGAAGAAAAACCTAAAAGATGGCCTAGTTGAGTTGAGGAAGCTGAGGATGCCAACAGAAGCGGATCAGGTTAAACACAGAGTCCTGCCAAGATCAGGTATCTTAACAAAGTATAATACATATAGCCTCTAGTGTACTCCACAAGCTCTTCTGTGGTGCAAGAAACCTGTGCAGGCTAACGAGCCAGCCAGCTAAGCTTCCTCCAGCCAGCAGTCCTGGCACTGACCAGCACCAGGGCTACCTAGATGAGGGACTTGTTGCAGTATGCTCTACGTCATATCCAGGACATCTGCCCTTACAGAAAGCATGCCTAGGTCTCACACTGAAATTGAGACATATGGATATGGAACCCAGGAGGCACTCCTGGATTTTTTATGTAGACAGAGACTCTAGACAGTACTCTCTGACTGAGTATGTCTATGGGAAGCTTACCGAGTATACACATAACTATTGGAATTAAATTTTAAACATAGTTACCCACAGAAGGTAAAAAAACAGAACAGGATGTACAAGGCATTTTTTTAAAGTGAACCATAAAACTTTTAGAATAAAGATATTTTAAAATTCAAGATAATGCGGGGAAATCTTGCAGATTGTTATATCAGGGATGAAACAAGGTAAGCATAAATTTCTCCTATTCTTATAATCTCTGAAACTCCTGAGATTTACTTTAAATCTTAGAGCCTCATCAGCTATTTTGAAAACAAATAATAAAATCCACTACTTCACCCTGAAGACCAAGTACTTCAGCACTTTGGGAAGAAGGACCAACATTAGGCATGAAGTAACTTTCCCATTCAGTCTGAAAACTAGTTCATATTTGGGCTTGATCATGTATATGTCATCAAACTTTGCAATTCTTTCAGGCTTACCATTAAAACTGCAACAGAATATAGAGCTTATTAAGCAGAAGCAGGGAAGTCTCCAATACTGTTTTTAATAAGTGGAGTTTAGTCTGCATTACAGATGAACCTATTATGGCAAATAATTTATATGCCATAAAATGCAGTTTTGATCAAATTAAATTGTCTGTTAATCCAGAGTTCAGAAAGCTATTTTATGTGAATATTTTTAGAGATGAAAAAGTTGAAATGCTGATTCTGCTGCAATAGTTCAATGTCATTCCCAGGCAATATTCCATTTTGAAATCACCTTGATATTATTCAGAAAATTTTTATAATCTTATAAATTTTTATAATCTTTAAAGTTTAAAATAACACTGAAATGGAAACCGTTCCTGTGGACTTGAAATAATTTCATTTTCTGATATCATTCAGTCATTGCAGTAACTCATTCAGTCCCAGCTACATCTCCAAAAAAAGTGGGAGCTTTTCTGTAGGCAGAGTCTTCAGGATCATCCTATACACAGGCTGCTGAGTAGTCTGGCCCTATGCAGAAAACATTTATGTATGAAAGCATTTGAGCAGTTTGCCACAATAATGACACAACTGACATGTAACAATGACAAGTTAAGTACATTTTGACTGCAGATTTGACTACCATCTTTTATGAATTTGGATTTAAGATTAAAAAAATGCACTTAATCACATGAGATATGCTAAGGAGCTTTAAGTCATTATGCAACTTTTCCAGATTCCTTAGGTAGCATGGCAAATGTGTAAAATTTACTACCAAATATAATTACATATAGAACTGATTATAGCATGTCACGAGTATTTATGCAGAAAAATTTCTGTCTTTGCTTCAGAAAGGGACGTAATTAAAACCTATTTATTTACAATTTCAAGATAAAATAATTATTTTAAACTTTGTAATATACATCTTAATTAGAGCATTTAATTGAAAATACAAAGAACTACAGAAATAAAGTTTTTTCCTTATGAAAACCCCTCAGCCTCAGACCAACAAGAATTCTGATGATTTTTTGTTTCATTTTTATGAAATAAATACCCTTCTGTGAAGTATTTTAGTCAGGGTGATAGTTTATAAAGAAGAAGTTTTTTATGAGAAAATTTTAGATGGACTCCAAGTATATAGAACCACTTTTCTCAGCTGCAGAATGTTTCTTTTTGGATATTCACAGAAAGAAGAGGACAAACTTCACAAAGTGCGTATTGCTCTAGGAAATGGCATCAGACCTGCTGTCTGGAAAGAATTTCTGATGAGGTTTGGCCCAATTAAAATATTTGAATTCTATGGATCCACAGAAGGCAATCTTAGCTTCTTGAACTATACCAATAAAATAGGAGCTGTGGGCCGTGCTGGCATCTTCTCAAAGGTAAATGTAAATTATATCAACTAACCAACCAATTAAACAGCTAGAAAAAAAAGATGAAAGGTAGAAAGAGCAACACAGTGTACAAGGAAGAACCTGCTTACTACATTC
>NW_009717453.1:0-16393 GCF_000703405.1 Apaloderma vittatum | reverse complement strand
GTAGCAATATTTGGTTCATGGAAACAGAAACTTATTATTAGCCTCTTTTATGACTCTATTCTCTACATATATTGTGAAGCTATTGTGAAGAAATACCCTGAACAAGTCCACAGAAGCGAAAACTACTGATTCACGTATCTGACTTTTCCTCCAGTATACAAAACAAACCCACCTGACTATATAGAAGTGCCTATCCACAGGATTGATTAATGGTGCTTTTTGTTGAAGTTTGCTTACCATCCTGAAAACCCACTGATATTAAGTGATGAGGCAGATATTAGTTTTGATTTGACATTTTATATGAAGCAGGAGATATACGTTCCAGAGCAAACTTACATCAATATACTCTTTGGCTATCTATTAATTCTAATTAGTTTCTACTCCAGCAACTGAAAAGTGAGTAAGACAGTGACGTTTTTTAAGTATGCATAGGCACTTCCTTTTTTCCCTTAGTTCCTACCTTCTTTTGAATTGTTGAAATATGATGTCTGGAAAGAAGAACTTATGAAGGATGAAAATGGAAGGTGTAAGAAAGCACCCATAGGTAAGTAAAAGAAAATAGTTATTTCTAAACTAAGAGATACCTCAATTTAAATGGTGGTATTTTGGGACAGGGATTAACTGTCTGTTCTGTGAACAACAGGTTCTTGACATACACAGAGCACAAAAATGACACAGGAAAAATATCAATAGATCCAAATCAGGATCTATATCCAATAACATATCCAAATATAAAAAAATTGCAATAATACAAGAACAGCATCAATATTCTGGGCTCAGAATATTTTAATTCTCACCTGCAAAAACTTCTTCATATTCCTGAATTAATCAGATTTCTTAGTGCTGGGGTTTTTTTGAAAAAGGACATAGTAATTCCTAGGTATATTGTGTTCTGAGACCAGATGTTTACAGATACTTTCTAATTTCAAAAGTTAAAGTTCTGAGTAAGAACAACACGGTTACAAAACTTGGATAATATTTTTCATGTCTTTATATTAAGTGACCATAACAGACTTAACTATTTAATACCTAGAGTTGCACAGAATCTCCAAATTCCTACTTAGAAAGGAATATTGATACTCAAAGCTGAAGCTCTCAGGCCAAAATTATGATGGCTTCAGAACTGAGAATACATGTGAGAAAAAATCCTGAAACAAAAGATGTTTACTGAAGTCACATTAAATATCTGTGTGTCTGTGTACACATGCATGAATCCATGTGTGTCAAAGCTAACAGTTCTGAGAAAAAGGTCTTTAACCATAACTACCTTTAGTATGTAGATTTAATTATCATTGAAATAAAATTCCAGAAGGCAAAAAAGAGGTAGGTACAGGTTATCTGAATGCTAATATTTGTCACCCTAAGGTCGGATCTCAACAACACGTAGTAGTACTGGTAATCAAAGCAGCAGTTATGGATTAGTTATGATAATATATTATATTATGATAGTAGTACTGGAAACCAAAGTACTAACTATTAATTATTTCTCATAACATATTATGTGCTGGTAACACTAAAGCAAGCACAAGAATTGTTACTTTTTTTCTTTGAAAAGACTTTTCTTCCTCACTACAGTTACCTTACAAACTAAATAAAAAAATATTGGCTTTTCAGTGAAATTGACAAAATGCCCAGTTTCATGACACAACTAGAAAAAGTTTGCAGCTTATTACACATATCTTTCACTCAGAGTAATGTGAGACAGTAATAACAGTAAATTCCTAAATTGGAATAGAGAATTATTCTCTAAATTTATTGGGGTTAAGAACAGCCCTTTTTTGACTTGTTTTTTGTTTAGTTATAAAGCATGCATCCTATCTGTAGTGATGCCAGCTCCTCTTCTGAATGGTAGTAAGAGCTTTCATTCTGCTTTCCATATGTAGAGTTCAAAATAAAACAGAACATTTAATACAAAAGGTAGATACACAGCTATTTGTTTGAAAATATCTCCATGCATCTGTTGAAGGAAAAACAATAAAAGTCTTTAAAAGATGGAAATGTCTTTTAATCTCAGGAACATACTGAGAAATAAGCCAGTAGCAAGTATCATACAGAATAATAAAAACGTATTTTACAAGGGTGTTTTCAGCCAGTTCCAGAGAAGTCAAAGCAAGTTTTGCCCTTGATAGAAATAGGACTTATAGAGTTAGAAACAAGAAGTGATGCCCAGCAGGGATATGCTGCAGACTCCAGGGACTCACTGATGTTTGGAGGTCAAGGCACAGTCCTCCAGGAAAAACATAAATCACAAGAGGTTAGGCACTCTGTTTTGCCCCCACATGTATAGTCTGGCTACCAGCACCCTTTTCAAATGACAGACTATGCATCGTTTCATTGGGCAAATGCTTTTTTTTCAGGGTAGGTGATGCACATTGAATCCTGAAAAGCTCTTTCCTAAGGTCTAGATTTTCAGAAGAGAAGGAAGCAAAATTATGTCCCCTCTTCCACTCACTTATTTTTGCTGTTCAGGAAATAGTTATGAAACTCTAGAAATAAGATAAGTAGAACAGATGTGGCTTTCCAAAATTTTTTTAATATAGTACTTCATGTTTTAAATAGCTCACTGTAAACATGCTTCAGGTTTTTTTTGCACTCCCTTTTCATGGCCTGCAGGTAATCCTGGTCTTCTAGTTATCCAAGTCACTCAGGATGCTCCATTTTCTGGGTATGTGAGAAATAATGAAGCCTCAGAGAAGAAACTCCTGCGTAATGTGTTCGTGAAAGGAGACGTATATTTTAACACAGGAGATCTCCTAGTGATGGATGAGGATGGCTTCCTCTACTTCACTGACCGGGTTGGAGACACTTTCAGGTATAGTACAGATTAGCAGTGAGCTTGGAAGAAATCATCCATAAGCAGGACTGGATGGTACAGGTCAGACTTGAACCTGGTAATTATCAATGTAATTTTGACAGAAACATTAAGGGTCTCAACTGAAGTCAACCAAAGTTCACATGAACACAACAGAAATCTTCAAATTTGAATCAAAACCCACTTCTGTTTCCTCTAGGTTTGGTGTCTCAAATGTAATGGCACTAAATCAGAAAATAATTTAGCTGTCTACATTCTTCAGTTGAGAATAACAGCAGTCCACATTAAAAGTTGCTAATGTCTATGTTATTTTAAAAATATTTTCCACAGGTGGAAAGGAGAAAATGTTGCCACTTTAGAAGTTGCAGAGATCATTGCTATGATGGATTTTGTCCAAGAAGTTAACGTTTATGGTGTAAGCATAAAAAGTAAGATACACTCTATAACTTGAGAATATAAAATGAGAAGAGTAATTTCCTACTCTATCCTTTCTGTACTTGTAACAGAATGCATACTTGTAACAGAATGCATACTTGTATGTAAGGAAATAAATGGTGTCAACTCAGCAATTCAGGATTTCCTGCAACGCTTTGAAATTTCAGATTCAATGTAATTCAATACATTCATCAGCGATCTGGATGAGGGAATAGAGTGCACTATCAGCAAGTTTGCTGATGACACAAAACTGAGAGGAGTGGCTGACACACCAGAAGGCTGTGCAACCATTCAGAGAGACCTAGACAGGCTGGAGAGTTGGGCAGGGAGACATTTTATGAAATATAACAAGGGCAAGTGTAGAGTCTTGCACCTGGGAAAGAACAACCCCATGTGCCAGTATAGGTTGGGGACTGACCTGCTGGAGAGCAGCAGAGTGGAGATGGACCTGGGGATCCTGGTGGACAGCAGGATGCCCATGAGCCAGCAATGTGCCCTCGTGGCCAAGAAGGCCAATGGCATCCTGGGGTGTATTAGAAGGGGAGCAGCTAGTAGGTCGAGGGAGGTCCTCCTTCCTCTCTACTCTGCCCTGGTGAGGCCACATCTGGAATATTGTGTCCAGTTCTGGGTCCCTCAGTTCAAGAGGGACAAGGAACTGCTTGAAAGAGTCCAGCACAGAGTCACAAAGATGATTAAGAGAGCGGAACACCTTCCTGATGAGGAAGGGCTGAAGAAGCTGGGTTTTTTTTAGTCTGGAGAAGAGGAGGCTGAGGGAAGACCTTATTAATGTTTACAAATATGTAAAGGGTGAGTGTGAGGATGACAGAGCCAGGCTCTTCTCAGTGATGTCCAATGATAGGATAAAGGGCAAAGGTTGCAAGCTGGAGCACAGGAAGAAAAGCGTTTTCACTGTGAGAGTGACAGCACTGGCACAGGCTGCCCAGTGAGGTTGTGGAGTCTCCTTCTCTGGAGACATTCAAAACCCACCTGGACATATTCCTGTGTGACCCACTCCAGGTGATTCTGCTCTGGTGCTCTGGCAGAGCTTTTGAGGTCCCTTCCAACCCCTAACATTCTGTGATTCTGTGATAATGCTGCATGTAATAAACATGACATGCTGAAATTTTGCAAAGAAAAGCAAAAACATCGTGGAGATTTTAAATTCGTAACACAGATGTGAGAAGTACAGAGTTATAAATTACAGAAGACTTCTCTTTAGGGTACAGGCTTCAATCTGAAAAATAGTAAAACAGGGAATATTTTAAAAGATGACATGTCTGAAAACCTGTCACTCTCTTCTAAGTACAGTCCTAGAAGATATATTTTTTTATAACTTCAGTGTTCCCAACAACATATAGTGCTTCCTGAAAATACACAATACCATGTTAAAAAACTGCAGGCAACTAAATTACAAGATGAGGTAGGAAATTGCTCAGATGATGCATCCATTGAATGAACAAGCTGAAGAAAGCAAACTTCCTTGTGGTGCTGAAGAGCTGTTCTGTGCTTCCTTTGGATAAAGTCTAGTATTAAAAGGGACTGGACTAGTCATACGAAGAAGTTATCAACAGACAAGCAACTCCTTAGCACTGAGAGATGGGATGGGATACACAATGGATTCAAAGAAAAAGGATATATGAAAATAAAAATAACAAAGGGCCATAATCTGAATTGCTAACCAGCAGGTGGCTGTCAAATGCCTGTATGTTAATTTTGCAAATAAAACTGTAACGTAACTGGGAAAGCATATCCTACTTTCATCTACAGTTGGAGCTCAACAACTCTTAGAAGGGCTATTGCTGTGTCAGTCAGTGAACAGCACATCAATAAAAAAATCTAGATAGCACAGTCTTTTATATTTCTGAATCAACTCGAGTCTCAAATATTGATAAAAAAAACTCTATAGCACATTAACAATTAAACAACTGCAAGTTAATTTTCATTAAAAGGGACATCCATATTTTATATTTGCAGCACCTCACACATGTCTATATCCATCTTTTGCACAAATCTTTGTGTGAATGCATTCAGCCTTTTACTGAACTAATGGTCACTCTGATTTCCTAAGATCCCTATGCTACCCGTGTTAAGACTGAGGAAGGTAGGAAGAAAACCTAGCAGCCAGCTTCCAGCCATACAGAACTCCTAATAAAAACAGGAATACATTTTAATTTAATAAAACAACTGAAAGTAACTTTAAGTCTTCCAATAAAAAGTACTCAGTATCTTATTGTCTGAGAGGTTAGGACAGATATGTCACAATATGAAAATATTTTTGCTGAACAATATTAAATTCCTCCAAAATGTCGTACAAGACTCACACTCGTTCTTACTTGTCATAATATTTTTAAAAAATTTTTAGACTATGAAGGAAGAACAGGGATGGTCGCTATCTTGCTTAAACCTGAGCAACCTTTTAATGGAGAAAGACTTTATCAGCATGTTGTGGACTTCCTTCCAAGTTATGCCCAACCACGCTTCGTGAGAATCATGGTAAGATCATCGTTTGTTTCCTACTTGTATTTATCTTCTATCTGACCTGAAAATTGTTATCTATAATCATGGAATGCAGGAATTAATTTACAAACATTTTCAAGAATTGAAATGCAAAAGGTAACACTATTCTGAATTATTGGTGCTATTGTCATGAAGCTAAGAAAATACATCATTAATTAAACTCATATTTTACTCTAAGGATCCATTCATAGCTAAAAATCCTAGATATGAGTAATAACTTGAAAAAATTGGATTTTGTTTCCAAGCTCTTAAAATAGAGTGTTCCTCTAGCCAATGGAAGACTAAGCAGATGCACATGGGTAATATTACATGTAACAGTGTGCTCCTATAAAAGGATCACATGATCAGTTTAAAATGTTCTCCTAATATGGTTGTTCTTGAAATTATTATTATTATTTGCTGCTACTGACAAAGCATCAAAGAAATATCTATCTCTTTGCAACAGGTAGTAAGATAAATACTTCACCAGGAAGATCGCATAATCTGAGAACTAAAACATACCTACATGCTTTAGACAATAAAAGCAGAACTGGGCTACAATTCCTTTTAAACCTGCACCCTTAAAGCAAAAAGGATTACTCCCCTTGTGTACTCCCCAGAGAATGGTCTTCTGCACAAGGACAGGAGAAAGCATGAACTACAAAGGGCACAAAAGGGCCCCACAGTCTGTCTTCTGAAAATTTGTAGCAGTTTTCTGCTGGTAAGGGATGCTGAGAGGCATTCAGCAGTTTTGCCTCTCCCTAAATACTGACAAATTGTCTGAAAAGCACAAATTTGATTGAGAATAAGATGGGAATATAATCAAGTGAGATTGGTGAGGAAGAGAAGAAAAAGAATTTATACATTTAGCAGTAGTGTAATTTTTAAGAGAGTTTGAAGAATTGAGGGAAGTTATTTTTTTCACTTACAGGTTACTGTACTAAGTAAATGTGTCTTCAAATACAGTTAGCAAGCGTTACACTATCTCTGGTGCCTCTGGACAGCAGTGCCCTCTTCGGGGAAAAACCTTTGGAACAGATTTGTCTTAATGGTTCCATTAGACGGAGGGAATCTATATGGAGATCTAGAGTCTATTTATATGAAACTGATAAAATTTGTTTGCATTTATGTGTTCCCTGACTAAAGCTTTTGTTAGTTAATTGAAAGGAGGTTAGTACCACAGATACTACAAGTACTTAATAATATTTACACTCTTCTGAACTAAATGTGTGTCTTGAGAGAGTTCATCCAATCAAGAGTGACAAAACCATTCTTATGAAATACTGTATTTAAGAGAAAATCAATCTTAAAAACCGCAGTCCATATGTAGCCTCCTTCTGTCATGGCTTGCAACCATGGTGGAGTGGTTTTCTGAAAATCAGACAGGTTGAGGTTTTTTCTTCTCAACTTCTCTGACTTGACTTTTGATAACTACACTTCTTATATGCAGAAAGACATTGGGAAGAGGTTTCTAAGAGCATTCAGGGAGTGATTTCAGTTTCAGATTATTTGTGCTCTGTTTTGTTCTCAGGGTTTTAGTTTTGGTTTGGGGTTGTGGTTTGGGTTTTTTTTAAAATTTGTATTTCCAGGCAGAAAAATCTATACTGAAATAATATCAGTGGATCATCTAAACAGAAAAGTCTCAGTAATCCTTATTTACAACAAACTTAAAATACTTAATACCTATCTCTACTAGACTTAAAATCTTCTTATTGCAACATTTTAAATAATTATGAAGACAAATTCATGCTAGCTATTCAATTTGAAGCAATCCTACTTGGTAATGACTGAATATTATTACCATATGGTAGTTATTCAGCCTCTGTCATTCCATTGTGACTTGGTGGTCTAAGCATTGTTCCTACTGTAAGTTATTCCAGAAGAGAGAACAAACTGGCAAACTTATTAGCAGTCTCATCCCAGAAGCAAAAGACTAAATTATTTGGGAATTGTGAAAATGGAGTAGCAATGTGAAGAGGAAATCGTGTTACAGATCAAGAACTAAAAAATGGTCTATTTTAGCATGAGAACTAAAGAAAATGTTGGCTACATTGAAAACACTGTGTAAGTAATAACAGTGCTTGAGAATGATGTGCTTTAAACTTTTCCCTTAATGTGAGCCAAATTTTCAATTAGATTATTATATATACCGCTTCTGTGCTCATAGATTGACTGCTGTGTGCAGAACAACTTGTTCATTAATTGGCATCTGAACAATTGCCATACAACAACTGCTTACGCAAAAAAAATAGGAGGAGGGCATTTAACGTCTCTAGTTTTAATGTCTTACATGAGATTTAGCAGTTGGAAATCCAAGGAGAGTCAGTACTCTAAAATTAGCCAGCTCTCTGCAGACCATCACCAAGTGTTCTGTAAACTAGAGATGTTGGGATTATCTGCACCGAAAGAAAATTAAAGGAAATGCTTATTTTGAAACAGAAAGTTGCAAGTTTGACAGAGAAATGATTACAAAATAAAAGCTGCATCCAGCTTCAGATTTCCCTGCACCTGTGAACCAGATAATTCTGTCTAACTGAAGACATTTGATAGTAAAACTGTGTGATCCATTTTTAGTCAGTGATTCCATCATATTTTCACTGATATAAGCTGAAATGGAATATTGCACATTACCTGAATTATTTCTTTTTCAGGATGTTATGCAAATTACTGCAACTTTCAAGCATCAGAAAACACGTCTTGTGGAAGAAGGATTTAATCCAGATATTATACCCGATCCTCTGTATTTCATGCATGAACCTGCACATTCCTATATTCCTTTGACGAGAGAGATATACGAGTGCATTGTTTCTGGTGAAATACGTTTATAAAGGATACAAATAAAATTACTCTACAATACAGAATGTAAATTTCAGATACACTCCTACAATTATCTCAACAAAAGCCAGTATGCATTATTTGTTCAAAAAAAGTAAGATAAGATAATCAAATTAGTCTCACTGTGATAGAACTTGTCTCTTCGTAAGACAGAGGCACAACAATTACATGCACTATGTATGCTGCACTGTATCTACTTGTATTACTTCCAAATACAAAATGGGTAGTCAGAAACATAAGCAAATTATTGTACAAGCACGGCATGTAGATTTCAGTTCAGTGTTTCCTAATTATATTACATAATATTTAATTACACTATTTCCCATGACGCTCAATTTCAGATTTTTATGGAAAATAAACATTCAATGTCAAAATAAAGTTGCGGTATTTAGTGGTCATTATTTTTCACAACTGTCACCAGAAATAACATAGATTTACAAATAAAACATCCCTGCTGGCACATGATCTCTTCTTTTATTTACTAACTGTCATATTCCTGAAATGAGAGCTTTAAGGAAAACACAGCTGAAATTACTACAACTTCCAACTTCTAATGGACCTGGACACCTAGAACCTGTAAAAAGGTGCTATGAAGTTTTGCAGGCAGAGGAATATCAGAGAATATATTAGCATGCCTGTTGGAGGTACCTTCCTTTACTGTACACATCTGATTACATTAGAAATCAAACAAGTCCACACTTACATGAGGGGAAAACTCTCTACTAGGTATTTCCCTTAATTCACATTATCGTCATAGAATCATAGAATGGTCTGAGTTGGAAGTGACCTTGAAGATCATCTAGTTCCAACCACCCTGCCATGGGCAGGGACATCTCCCATTTGACCAGGTTGCACAAAGCCTCATGCATCCGACTTCTCACAGCTTGCCAAATGCTCGCAATTCCTGGGCATCCTAGTGTCATGAAAGAAAGGGATCCAGTACTCATGAATCCTGAGTAAAGTGATTCTTTCAACAATTCTGCTGTGGTCTTTTAACAAACAAAATAATAGAGGTCACCTAGAATTCATAACGTAACCCCTTATTTCCAAAATGTCAACAATTTTTAGATCATGACATGGTATTGAGAAAGCTCCAAGCCAGCTAAATGTAAAGAAAATTCTTCTATTTTCCCGCCATTCTAAAGTTTTATATAAATACACACACATGCATCCCGTAAACATGTAGACCATTAGGGCTTATGAGGACTATCTCTAGATAAAGGATGATACCGATACACTAAAGTAAGTTTGCAATATTTGCAGAGCTCCAAGAAACTCAGGCAAAAGGGGGACCTTATTAATGTATATAAACACCTGAGGAGTGGGTGCCAAGAAGGAGGTGCCAGGCTCTTCACAGTGGTGCCCAATAATAGGACAAGACGAAAGGAGTGCAAGGTGGAACATAGGAGGTTCCACAAAAGCGTTCGGAAAAGCTTTTTCACTGTGAGGGTGACAGAGCACTGGCACAGGCTGCCCAGAGAGGTTGTGGAGTCTCCTTCTCTGGACACATTCAAAATCCGCCTCGACATGTTCCTGTGCGATCTACTGTAGGTGATCCTGCTCTGACAGGGGGGGTTGGACTAGATGATCTTTCGAGGTCCCTTCCATCCCTTAACAGTCTGTGATTCTGCAATTCTATGACATGAAGGCATGCTAGTAAAAGTATACAATCAATGGGGACAGAGTCTTCATCAAGTATTACAAAAGACCTAAGCTGCTATCAAGACTCTACACTCATATTATCATACAACCTTAAAAGGAGCACATCGATTGTAAGCTGTCCACAGCAAGTAATCTTTTCATTCTGTTTTGAGGGTGTTTCTGAGGATCACAGAACCATTCAGAACAGCCTTTTGTTTCATAAACAAATCTTCTATACTGCTAGTAAGTCATAGATCATTTATGAACCTTCGCAATAATTTCTTGCACAGGTTTTTCATTTCAAAACCTAAACAACGTAAGCTACTAAAATAAATTACTCAAATAGCACTATGAAATCACAAAACAAAATTGAAAACTTTTTTTAGCAGACATGTGGACACTACACATAATTTTATACCATGTGGGTAAAGAGTTGACCATGAGTGCTATTGATATACTTGGTCATTCCAGGCACCACAAGATGGTAGCATTTCTGAACGTTACCAGCGCTTGCTTTCTTCTCTAGTGTTCTGACACACAGAAATTTAGTCTAATTTTTAATCACATAACGGTTGAGGTTAGAAGTAACCTTTAGAGGTCTTCTGGTCCAACACCTCTACTCCAGCAGAGCCACCTACAGCTAGCTTCCCAGATGCCCTTTTAGTATCTCTGAGAAAGAAGACTCCGTATCACTCTGGGCAACTTGCACTATTGCTCGGTCACTCTTAAGAGCAGAAATTTTTTACCTAATGTTAAACTTTCTCCTGATATTAAAGAGGAACCTTCCGTGTTTCAGCAACCGCGTGTGTTTCAGTTTGTGCCCACTGCCTTTTGTCCTGTCACTGGACACCACTAGAAAGAGCCTGGCTCCACCTTCTTTACACCTTGCCTTCAAGTATTTTGTCCTGGGTTTAGCTAAAAACCCAGTTCTGTTTAGTGATTTTTACTTTCCAGTTTAGTCTCTTCTAAAAGGCTGCACTTTCTGAAGTCAGCAGCATGTTTCTGCAGACAGTGTGTGCTACTGGCAGTGATAACACCTGATGTTTGCAGTCACTGCCTGGGACTGGGATGCAGAAAGGCTCTTGCTGATACTTACTCCCACAGTGAGCAAGGCAACTCCTGGCTCTTGTGTGCCACGCTGGGGCTGCTGGCTGGTAGTGAGAGGAGTCACAGGGAAGTAAAAGGTTCCACCTCGAGGGGGAAGTAACAGACAGGACAGGAGAAAAGTCTGATCACCTAACAGGTTTTTTTCTCTTGCTATGGAGATATATTCCAGAACACTGTCTTCCTGTTAATTCCGTAGCCTTTTACTCTCTACTTTCAACTCCTTCCCAACATTCACTCTTCAGAAAATAATAAAGAGCAGAAGAAAGCAATTCTATCCCTGTCCGCACATTTAAAAATCAATGGCTTATTCACTTGCACATATTTACAGGCAGAAAACTATATCCCACCTCACTCCATGTAACAGCATATATCCTTAACGTTTTCTAAAAGCCCTAGAAAAGAAATTGCACCTCTTTTGTTTCGAGTTCAATTCAAAGTTGTAATTTAATCTCTGGCCTAAGGAAAAAAAAGATGATACACTAATAAATTTCTATCCATCAGTGGTGGAGCTACCAGAGTCCTTTTCTAGCTACCAGAACAACTAGACCACAAAATACTTTTGATAAACTGAGGAAGCAGTAGGACGGAAACCATGCAATAAACTACATGCAAGAAGGAATGAATTGTATATACACAAAAAGTAAAATAACTAATCAGCATCTTAAGAAGAGTAGGGTTTATTGGTTAGAGTGATGAAATCAAAGGACATGTCTTCCAAAGTACGTACAAGCAGACCAAGGCTGTTCATTCTCCACCAGGACATGGAAAGCAAACTCCAACTACAAAACCATTGAGGTTGCTCTGGGTTCAATAAACAGTGGCCAAGATAATATGACTTGCATGAAAGCTTATGCTTTCTGCAAGGCTAACATGGTTACATTGCTTCCAGAACAGCTCAGAGAAAGGAATTCAGCTGTGTTTGTGTTCATCCATGAAGATACAACCAAGAATGCTAAAAGGCCCTCTAGCCGTTACAGCACATACCACCCACTTAATTAAGAATGCACACTGCCTCTGAAAGTACCTGTCTTCTACTAATGGTAAAGATTTCAGTCTCTGAGTTGCACCTAAATTAGAAGTCCACAATGTAGTGAAGTAAAAGTCTTCTTTAAAGGGTATCATTTTCACATACGCCTTGCAAAGCCAGAATATGAGCAAAGGCTTTCACAAACAGCAGAGCATCAGCACAGAAGATACCTCTGGGAGAAGAGCTCTTAATGCCTGAACATTGAACCAAACACTACTTTGGAGGGAGGGGAAAGGAGAGGAGGGGAGGGGAGAGGACGCATATTGTGATACACTTTGACACGCCAAGAGAAACTAGTAGACTGCTGAGGAGGCTGTGAAATATTTGCTCTTGGAAGCTTTTTTTTTGAAAAAATACATTAGCTCACATGTGCCCTAAGTTTCTGGCCAGGCTATTTCCAATAGCTTGTCATTGACTTGAGAAACTTATCGTTCTGTTTCTCACAAAAAGCAGCCATCCAGTCATCATGGGCATTCACAGGAGATCATGTATCTTCATGTGAGTACAAGGCCTGGTCACATATGTTGTTCTGGCAAGATGTATCCAGTGGTGACATTAATATGAGTAGTACTTTATTTATAGTTGAATTTCATTTAAAGTGAAGATACACTGCATGACTTCTTGGGGCCCTTCCCTACCGAATGCTTTGTAATTTTTATTCAAACACAGGAGGTTTATCTCAGGACTAAAAGTAATCTCTTTGTATGCATCAGTAAGGTCTAGGTGACCTGCCACAGTTCTAAGGTGATTGTGATAAGAACAGAAACAGATGGCAGAGTCAGGTATTTTTCCATACGCTTTCATCTGCTTCACAGTTCAAAGCCTTTAGCCATCTCTTTCTACGTCAACACTTCATGTTTTTTGTTTCTCCTTAGGTACTTTCTATGATCAGATCAGACTTCAGCATCTTATCTCTTTTGTTGCATTGCTTCTTTCCTGCATCAGCAACTACCCCATCCAAAAGAGTATTAGTAACATCTCTTCATTTACTTCAAATTCCTATACTGCTTTTGTTTTGGAGGAAGATATCCATTGAAATTTGAAAATGATCTTACCTAAGAAACTTACTTTGATAAAAGAAATCCACCAGGGATTGTACGATAATCTTAAAAAAATGACAACAGCTGAAACTTAGTGTTAAAGCCAGAGTCAAAATATGAAAATGAATTTAAAATATTATAATAAGAAGTTTAGTACAGAAAAGCTTCTAAATGTATAATTTATTAACCTGTGTCAGAAACAACAGTGACCTACAGAGTAAGATGATCCTTAAAGAAACTGAGGGACTGAAAATGTCACACTCAGATGAAAATTTTTCTGGCAATAGGAAAAAAAGTCCTATAAAGATGAAAAAATCTTTAACACATTAACAATTTCAGCAATAAATAGAGAGGACACTAATTTCTTTATTCAAAACCTGGAATCCTTTTAGATGCAGGACACCAGGACTTTTATTTGCAGATAATGCTACCTTCTGTTTATAATATAAAGAAAGTAGGTGACACTTACATGCTTTGGCCATACTAGAAACAAAAAGAAATCTGAAAAGAAATTCATAGGAAAATGTGTTTAAATGTGAGTATATGTGCTACAGATGCATTTACACAGAAATGTACATACACGCTACAAGTGATTAAGTTTGTATAGGCTTGATGCTACCTTGTGTTAAGTTTATGTATCACTAAAAAGGACAGAAAGAGATATCTATGATTTTAATGTAAGCAAGCTATTTGCCAAAGACACACCTCATCATTTTTGTCAAGATAATGTTGAGATTTATACTTCTGAGATTCAGAGGCTGATATTGTCACTGACCACTGTTGTTGTGAGTTAGGGCTGGGCTGGCCACTGAAGGTGGACCAACGCTCTTATAACACCTTCTCCCCAACAAAAGGGGAAGGAAAAGGGAATGAGGCAGAGAGACTTACAGGTTAGGAAAGAAAAACTAGAACAGCTTTAATAATGGAAATATAATGAAATGATAAAAATAAAGAACTATATACAACTATATATAAGCCCGATATTGAACCCAACTCCCCCCCATAGCAATCCCCACTAGTGCTGCAGAGCAGGCGGCACTGGGGCAGCCCCAGGCTCAGCGGCAGCGGGAGCTGGATACAGGAGTTGGATTTGGGAACTCAGGATCTAGATCAAAAGCAGGAGATTGGACGGAGTCCTCCCTGGACACCAGCCATTGCAGAACAGGGAAAGGAAGGGCAGAAACTCTTGCGATCACTCAATTTATTCTAAATATGACATACATGGAACGGAATACTCCTGTTGGTCACCTGTCCTGTCTATTACCCCCTGGAGGTGCAACCTTTTACTTCCTTGTGACCCCTCTCACTACCTGGCACCCCCAGCGTGGCACACAAGAGCCAGCAGTGGCCTTGGTCACTACAGGAATAAGTATCAGCAAGAGCCTTTCTGCATCCCAGTCCCAGGCAGTAACTGCAAACATCAGGTGTTATCACTGCTAGTAGCACACACTGTCTGCAAAAACATGCTGCTGACTTCAGAAAGTGCAGCCTTTTAGAAGAGACTAAACTGGAAAGCAAAAGTCACTAAAGAGAATTGGAGTTTTTAGCTAAAATCAGGACACCTGTGCAGACATTAGGCAGTGCAGGCAAGCAGGTAAACAACCCACCAGCAAGCAGGCTAACATTATTAGAACCTCACAGGCAAGTGAAGTGTTGCATGGCATTCTCGTTCACGTTCTACACGCTTATTTTAAAATATCCCAATATTTTTACATACTATTGCTAATTTTATCTGGCATTGTTAGCGTTCCCTTAGGCTTAAAAGCAATTGTTTTTTTTTTTAATTTGATAGGACTAGATTATCTAGATAATCTATAAAATTTTTACAGGTCAAACAAGTTGGACATCTTCCAACATCTTCCATAAATAGGGGCTTTAATTAAAAGAACAGTTACAGAAACCAGTTGAGAGAATTGTGTGATTGTTGGCATATTATACAAAATGCCCTGCTTTAAGTCAATATCAACACAAATACAGATCATTTTACAACCTTAAAAGAAAACATAAAACTCATTAGCAGAAAAAGGTATTTATATTGAGAAGAAAAAAAATGGAAGGTTTCTTTACATCTTGTTCAAAAAAAAAATAGCTGCTATTCTGAAACACACAAATAAGACCCAATTTACCACAGGCACCATGATTTAACTTTGACAGTCAACACCAAAGAAAAGTCACAGTTGCTGAAGATATGCTAATATGCTTCACACAGAGCGGGGAGGAATAGGGGTGAGCAAATCCCAGTCAAGGTATTCTGAGCTGTTGATGAATCCTTATGCAATAAAGCAAACCAGAGTCTGGTACCTAAACATACTGAAATTCAAAAAAAGAGAAAAATAAAAGCTCTGAGGAATCATTTTTCCCTAACTGAAGGAAAGAGGATAATTGCAAGTGGACATAAGGAAAAATCTGTCAAAGTTAAATGTTTGATAGCGCTTTATTTTACTATGACTTCTATGTAAGAACGTTATTTATACGGTCTTCAGAGGTCCTACAAATAAGCCAAAATCTAGAGGCCTCAAAGTCAAGGGGAAGTGAAGGTGCTTACAAAAAAAGATTAGGTATGAGTATTAAACTGGCCCATGTTTCTCAGGATTTGGACTTAAATAACATATCTCTCAAAAATTAAAATCTTGGTAATATGTTCAATATCACAGTGTGTTTACTAATGGATGATTTTTCTTTTAGTATTTGTTTTACCATGCAAGTTATTTGCCTGAATTTTATCAAATTCAATATAACTCACCAAAGATTTCTTTCAAAAGTCTTGAAGGAATGTATCTAAACAGTGTTGGCATGCTGTAATGTAAATAAATACATACACACTTGTCTTTAAACTGGATCACCCTGGAATTTGGGGCAATGAATGAAGCTAAGTGTTTATAAAGTAATTCATAGCTTTTTAGTAACAGAAATCTGATAACAGCTCCTATTGCTTTTTTATTGCACAGGTATACTGACAGATGTATTTATTCTTGTATTGGGTTGGCCTGGCCGGATTTT
>NW_009717452.1:25163-27278 GCF_000703405.1 Apaloderma vittatum | reverse complement strand
TACGTATATATAAAATATATGAACTGCCTATCACCACATCGATAAACATTCTCTGGAACCACCAGGAGCATCCTGTGGTGGATTCCCCAACCTTAGACACTTTTAAGGCTCGACTTGACAGGGGTGCTGGGCCAGCTCATTTAAACTGTATTTCTTTACCTTAAAGGGGTGGGCCAGATTGATCCTCGAGGTCCCTTCCAACCCCGTAATCTATGATTCTATGATTGATTCCATGATTCTATGATTCTAACCTCTTGTTGGGCCACCTGTTCAGTGCCTTGGCACTCTGAGGATGCCACGTCACAGAAAGCCTCGTCTTTATTTTCATCCTGTTATTTGTTTGGACCAAAACTGCCAGGAAGAGAAGAGGCTCTGGAAAGAACCTGAAACGTGTTTTATTTCCTGCAGCGTGCTGGGGAGCGCTTGCGTTCCTGCTCTCTGTGGGCTGACACAGGCAGGAGCTGCCCTCAGACAAGTTCTGCAACTGTGGGAGGTTTTATAGGTGGGAAAGTAGGGCGATGGGGAGAGCATCGAGGCACGGGAGGAGGGAAAGCAGAGGTGAGGAGTGAGAGCAGATGTGATAATCCTTTGGCATCGCAGACTTGAAGGGATGCAGAACTCTGGAGGTGGATATGAGTCCCTGCAGGGGGAAGCTGCCCTCCCTGGAGTTTAGCTTCCAGCCTCCGTGTCTCTCACGGTGCAGAATGTGTTCAGATGTGCCGTATTCTTCATGCCCTGAGCAGCTGGAGGGCAGCTGTGTGTGTGATCATCTTCCAGTCCCACAGGCACTCACCTCATAGCAAGCACTTGGCAACCTGCAGGTCCTTCTCTCTGGAGAACAAGATGCTCCTTCCCTGCAATTTTTTTTTTGTATGCAAAAAACTCACAAAGTTCCTGGAATTCCCACTTTGTCCTTCAGCAAAGCAACGCGCCCAAGTAGCAAGCGAAGAGCAGTCGTGCTCTGTGGGATTCCATCTGTGTCAGAAGCCAAACGACTCCGTGGAGCTGCCCTGCAGGGTGTGAGGAAATGCTGATGGGGTGAATCTCCAGGTTCCTCTCTTTCTTCTGAAATGAGGTCCCACCCGACGGGTTTAATGACTTCTGTAGCAACTGCCTCCACAGAGGCGAATGGTTCACCAGGCTCTGATTTCTCCAGAGAGAGAGACTCATGGCTGAGTCTCCAGGTACAGGGCAGCACCATCGATGTGTCCTGGTTTCTTCTGGGGATGCAGAGCTTAGTGTGGGATGGAGAGAAGGTGGACCAGCAGGGGCGGACGGTGTTGGACCATCCCCTGCCCCAGCACAGCTCCTGACTCTTCCTCCTCCTGCAGCTCGGCGAAGACTCGGATTACGACAAGCTGAGTGATATGGTCAAATACCTCGACCTGGAGCTGCACTTCGGGACGCAGAAGCCTACAAGTAAGTACCTGAACCCCAGAGCAGGTCGTGAGGCCAGCCAGAGACCAGGGTGCTGGGAGGAGCTGGGGTCGGTGGGCAGCAAGACAATGCCTGGTCTGAGCATCACCCGTGGCACAGAATTCACTCACACTCAGGATTTTGTAGCTGGTGGCACAGCAGATCATTAAGGTGGAGATCATCTCACCATCTCCCTTAATTTTCTTCGCTGCCATTATCTGTTTTCTCTCCGCATTTCAGTCGATCGGGGCAGAAGAGAAACTCAGAGAGTTTCGCTCCCCGTTGTGCTCAGCGCTGCTTCCCGGCTTTGGCGGCGCCTGCCTGGCCGTCCCCACGCTGTGGGGAAACACTGGAGGCGCCCGGTTTGCAACGCAGCAGAAGCTCTGACCTGCAGCGCGGCCGGTAACGGTTTGTGCGCAGCCTCTGCTCGTTACAGACGACGTTGCGCCACAGGAGCGGTAACGGCCACAAATTAGGATTGCAGCTGTGTCGCTTCGAAAACATTTCTCTGTCCAGAGAGACCATTACAAGCAACGCTTTCTTTTTTACATATAGAATCAGTTAGTTCTCCCCAAAACCTACGTGTGCGGTCTGCAGCTACCGGCTGCCCCCGTCACTCTTGAATAGGGGTCTCTCACAGACCCACTGGCTGGGGGTCCTGGGTGCTGCAAACCCAGACAGCGGGACCAGGAAGGGGGT
>NW_009717452.1:19962-25066 GCF_000703405.1 Apaloderma vittatum | reverse complement strand
TGCTGTGGTTACACTGGGAGAAGCAAAAGGCCGGTGGGATGTCTGAGACGTAGGATGGCAGCGTGGGCAGAGCGAGCAGGTACAGGCAGGACTGGCAGTGGAAGTGGCGTGACATGGGATTCTTCTCAGGAGCTATCAGTTTGGGGATGTTTCTGGGCAACCTGGGGTTTTCTGTGTGTTTCACCTCTCGTTTTACCTTTTTCAGCTCCAGCTGAGTCCTCCATTGAGGAGATCTTTGAATCGCAGAATTCAAGGATTCCCAGAGCCATTGCTGTGTGCAAAGCATCAGTTCTCCTCTCTTTCATTCATGGTTTCGCTGTTTTCAGGACAGTTTTCTTCCTGCTGGAGCCGGCTGAGCCTGTCCTTACCCGTGATTAAATCTTTCAGTTTCTCTTCCAGAGCCAACTCTCATGCCTGAAAACTTTAAAAAGAAAGACGTGGTTGAAATTTTGTCCCACAAAAAGGCCTACAACACATGTAAGTAAACATCGTGGTGAACGTACCCCCCAAAACGGGCCCAGAGATGGGACCCGGGATGTAGAGAACTGGCAAGGTAAAAGGAAGGAGGCTGCATGAGCACAATCCCACGAGCGAGTGCAGCCCCTCGGGGCTGGGCTCAGCCCCAGGCAGGGGGAAGAATCCCAGAAGAAAGTGGCTTTATGGGGAAAGGATGGAGATGGGATGTGACTCATCAGCCTGGGGAGGGAGAGGGGCAAAGCTTGCATGGCCCCGCTGGGGAAGGGTCTGTGCTGCTTCTCCAGGTTGTGCCGGAGGCAGGGAGGAGGGTGGGAGGGCTCGGTGGGACCCTAAGAGACCCTGGTCTCCCAGGGATCTGCGAGGGGAGGAGGTGCTGGGGGTGGTTTGCAGAGCAGCCCAGCCTCATGTGCGATGCACGTGGTGCAATAGCCTAGGGGGTTGCAGGACCAGGGTCCCCACACAGCCTCTGCAGGGTCTTGGGGAGCAGAAAGCCCTTCCTCTCCCCAGGGCTCACCCTGGAGAAGTCCACGCCGCTCTCAGGCCGTGGAGAGATTGAGCTTCTCCTCCTGGCCCCCTCCTGCCGGGCAGCCTCCCCAGGGTCCGTTCCTGCTCCGCTCCCAAGTGACATGCCTCCCTTCCCCGCAGCCATCCTGATAGCCCACCTCAAGCTCTCGCACATCGAGCTGCGCCAGATCCTCATGACGATGGAGACGGATCGCCTGGAGCCTTCCCACATCAAGCAGCTCCTGCTGTACGCCCCGGACGGGGAGGAAGTCCAGCGCTTCCAGAGCTACAAGGAGAACCCCGGCAAGCTGAGCGAGCCCGACCAGTTCGTGCTGCAGGTACCTGTGGGCAGGGACGTGCTCCGGGAGCAAGGGGGTCTGCGAGTGTCACCGGGATATCCTGCTGTGAGCTGGAGGGGAGGGAGCAGTCAGCAGGACTGGGATGGGAAGAGCTGGTGGCGCTGGTGACAGGGGCTGCTGCTGGTGAGCGATGCTCGAGGCTGATGCCTGAGGTGTCTGGTAGCTGTCACAGAGGCTGCTTTACAGCTGGTGAGAGTGACTTTGCACAGCTCTGACTTGCTTTCTGCTCACAAAGTCACTCGTGGATGTTGGCACGAATCCTCCCCGCCCTGTGGCCGTTCTCCGCTGCGTCGTCTGCGGTGACAAGCGCCTGCTGCTCCCATTGCAGGGAAACAGGCCAGGAAAAACACCCCACACAAGGGATTATGGCTGCTGGTGAGAGCAGTAATTTCCCCCTTTTGTTCTCAGATGCTGTCAGTACCCGAATACAAGATCCGGCTGCGCAGCCTGTTTTTTTGCAGGAGAAGACAGAGGAGATCAAGGCTAGCTACGAGTGCATCTGCAAGGCCTCTCTAGAGCTGAAAAGCAGCAAGAAGCTGGCTAAGATCTTGGAGGTCAGAACATGCCTCCCTTCTGGTTAACAGCCACCAGGGGCCCCAGCATCCACCGGAGCACCCGCAGGCATGGGGGGGCACTGGGCTCACAGGAGAGAACAAATCCCACCGCAGCTGCTCCTTGACCCCTCTGCGATGAGCTGCCCCAAATTAATGTTAATTCATTCGTGTTTGCTTTTAAAATAAGCAGGTGGGGATAAATGAGGACACGATGTGACAAAAGGCATTTCCAGATGAGAGATGGACCTTTAGTGGCTGCTGGCCAGTAACCCCCCCAACACCTCATTAAGTCCTTGGGGGGCAATGGCTGGTTGCGCATTAACAGGCGATGAACAGAAATTCAGAGGGTCCCAGTCTGAAATCCAGACAATCCTGAGGTCCCCACTACTCACCAGGCCCCAGCAGGGATGTCAGGACACAGGCGAGCCCAATCCGGGGCCCCGCTGTATCCCCGGGACTGCAAAGCCACAGCACAAGGAATCAGCACATTCTGAAGGGGAAAACTGGCTCTGCTGGGTCACCATTCCCTGTCAAAGATCCCCTTAAAGCTCTGCAGATAACAGCTACGAAAGGCTTTGGGAAGAGGAGAGCTTAGTCAGCAGGCAGACCTCAGGGTGGACCATCAGACTTAGCCCTGGTCCTGCAAGGGAAGACGACGGAGGGATGGGGACTCCGGGGCAATGTCCGCATAACCCACCGGGCAGGAGCAATCCTAAGGGCTGTGGAAGTTTCACTCTGCAGAGGGGGGGCTGTTTTCTAGCCCCGGCTGAAGACACGGGAGAAGCAGTGGGGGAGGATCGCTCCCTGTAGCTGAATCGGGGGCTTTCCCGTGGAGGGTTCAGCGCAGGCTTCGTGCGGGAGCAGCACGGAGGAGAGAACAACAGCCCGGGCCACCACCCCTGTCCCGCGGGGCTGCATTATTCGCACCCACCTCCTCCCAGCGTGCTGCGGCTGCCCCGTGGGGGTGACAGGATGAGCAGCGTGTACAGAACCAGCAGAAATGCTGCCTCTGGCAGGTATTCACCCACCTCATAACCCCCTGAACAAACTGATGAGGTTTTGTTCAAGGTGCTCTACGAGCACGTGCTCAGGGCCCCTTTAGCAGAAGTGACCTGACACAAAAAGGGTGCTCCCACCCCATCCTGTAGACAGAGGGGGGCTTTTTACCCCCACTCCTAGCACATCGTTGGTGGGTCTCTGTGACCCACAAGCAGGTACGACAGGAGATGGGACGATACGGGTGCTGGAGGTCGCTGGCAAGTCATTCACTGAGGTTTCTCTTTGCAGTTTGTGCTGGCGATGGGGAACTATCTGAACAACGGGCAGCCGAAGACCAGCAAAACAACAGGCTTTAAAATCAACTTTCTCACCGAGGTAAGACAAAATGTGCTTGTTCGCAGGCAGGAGGCACCAACGCCGGGAGCTCCGTGTGCCCGGTTCATCGTGCCTGTCCTAGTACAAGGCTCCGGTGGGAGGGCAGGGATGGATGTACAGGGTTGGCTTCTGAGAGACCCTCCCTGTGGTCTGGTGCTTCCGTGGGCTGAGACCTGAGCCCCAGCCCTTCCAGCCCTTCTGGCCATGCAGTGTGAGAAAACGAAGGTCTTTTATCCAACGTGGGTGTGCTGAGGGGTGGGGGACAGGGTGACAGCGCTGGCCCACGGGAGGGAGGGGTTGCTCAGCATCTCGACACCACTAATGTGGGTGTAACATGCTGTGTAAGCATTAAATGTCCTATTTAAACATTAATGCACGTAGCATGGCCAGGAGTTACCGTGCGTGTGGGCCAAGCAGAGCAGAGGAGCCCCCTGTGTGTTCGGGTGCTTGGCAAACCCCCTCTCCTCTGAACAGGAATCTCCTCACTCGTTTTGCTTTGCCACAGCTGAACACAACCAAGACAGTTGATGGGAAATCCACCTTCCTGCACATTCTTGCCAAATCACTCAGCCAACATTTCCCAGAGCTCCTGGGCTTTGCCAAGGATCTTCCTACAGTGCCGCTTGCTGCCAAAGGTAAATGAACAAAAGCAGCTGCAAGCTCTGTGTCTTCTTGCGCGGGCTCTTGGTTTTGTGCGGGTCTATAATCAGTTACAAACTGTGCAGCGCCAGCACGGGCAGGATGGTGGCCTGAGCAAGTGACGAATCGTCCTGAGAGGATGGGGTTAGGAAGGGACAAGCTTAGGGACTGGGGAGGTCCCATCCGTCCCACGCTGCCGCACGTGGGATTGCTCAGACAAGGCGCTGCCCCCGACCCAAACCTTCCATCTCACTTGAAAAAGTTTGTCACATCTGCAATATCTCGTAAATGGAAACAAGGCACGGAAGAGCCAAGTGCCAGGAGCGGGTCTGCTCCTCCCAGGCCCTGACTCCTTCCGTCCCCAGGTGCCGGTGTCGGTACTGCCTGTGGCCACCTCTGGCACGGTGCATCTGGCACCCCTCGTGCCATGGGGTGACAGTCCGCTCGCAGGTCTGCTGTGCCGCCTGAGGATCGTACAGCTTCGCTGGCTGCAACAAAATAAAGTCACACCGACGCTGGGGTTATCATCCATCCGCACATGTCGGTGGCGTCACTACAGGCTGGCTGCATGCAAAGCAGGGGCTGCATTCCCCCTGCCATGCCACCTCCTGTCGTTTGTGAGCAATTCCCTTGGGAATTGGTGCTGCAGTGGACAAATAAAGGAGAAAATTCAGGCCTGGAGATGTGATTGTCCACATGACAAGGGTTTGCACCTGTAGCTTTCCCAGCTGGGTTTTTTATCTGTTCCCAAAGGCTCCCTGTGCCCAAACTCCTGCCGCTTTACACCCAGTTTCAGACCTGTGTGCCAGCCAGGACTGCCCAGCTTGGCTCGCAGACAGGCCACCAAGCCACGCGGCTGCAGCAGGTAGCCCCAGGCTCCTGATGTGCTGCAGCTCACCTGCCCCTCGCCTCTAGAAGAGCCAAGCCTTGGCCGCCCAGGACAGCAAGGAGCCTGAACTGCTCAGCACTCTCCTGGACGAGATGCCACGGAGGGCAGAAATGTTATCGCTCATCCCACCATCCTGTACCCTCCCTCTGTCCCTCTCCAAAGTGCTGCTGAGCCCTTGCACTTGGTGCGTTCTGAGCTCCTTTTGAGGTTCTTCGCAATATCTTGGCCTGAGCACCCAGCAACAGCTGCTGGTGACCTGCTGGAGGCCAGCAGGAAGATCTGGATGTCCATCACGCCACGGGAAACAC
>NW_009717452.1:14199-19931 GCF_000703405.1 Apaloderma vittatum | reverse complement strand
GCCCTGAGCCGTGGCCAGTGCTCGCTGCTCTGGCTTTGCCGCAGGAAGGGAGGCAGAGCTGTCTCGTAAGGCTCTTGATTCCTCTCTTCTCGCATAGTGAATCAGAGGACACTAACGGCCGACCTGAAGGACCTGCACACCACCGTCAGTGACATACAGATGGCCTGTCACAGCATGCCAGCCACCGCAGAGGACAGATTTGCAATTGTGATGACTGTATCCTTCTGTAAAAGGGGCAAATCACCAACTAGTGCCCTGGAGGGAAACCATTCTGTGTTCCTTATCCCTCCTTGGTAAGCAGGGTCCCCTCGCGTGTGGCTGCAGCCTGCGTTTGCAGCGGGGCCTTTCTCAGACCTGAGGTGAAATCCAGATGTTAGAGAATGATTCTGATCCGTGCCCGGCCTGCCCTGTGGCTGTTTTTCCTTAAAAGCTGTTTCTCTCAGTCCTTTCTGGAGAGCGCCCAGCCTGCCATGCGCTCCCTGGACGACCTGCAGCACAAGGCCATGGAAGAATTCAGCAAGGTGTTGTCCTTCTTTGGGGAAGACTCGAAAATGACAACTTCTGAAGCTTTCTTCGGCATTTTTGCAGAATTCATGAGCAAGTTTGAGGTGAGTTGTGTTTTTCAAAGCCCCCCAGCAAGGGGGTTCCTGTCAGACACCAGTGAAGTGTGGGAACAAGATGGGCATTTTGTGAGCACCTGAGCGTAAGGTGCAATTTTTCTAACGTACGAGCTGGTTAGCTGGTACGTGAGGCTGAGGTGGGGGTTGATGGTCCAAGCACCAGCCCCATGGAAAGCAAAGCAGATGTTGTCATGGTCTGATGTTCTTGGTTTGTAGAATCACAGAACAGTTTGGGTTGGAAGGGGCCTTAAAAATCATCTTGTTCCAACCTCACCCAGACAGGGACACCTTCCACTAGATCAGGTTGCTCGAAGTCCCGTCCAACTGGGTGGGAAGTCAGAGCAGAATTAGGTCTGCACTGGCCAGTACCATTGAAACATCTCTCTGTCCACACCAGCCGCCCTTGCTGACCCTCAGCTCCTGCTCTCTCGTCTCTCCCTGCAGCGGGCACTCAGTGACGTGCAGGTCGGCGAGAGCCAGCGCAGCCCCCGGGTGACCTCCCCCCTCGCCTGGTGACAGGTGACACGAGGTGCAACAATTGATCGCCAACAAAGTGCAATTTGCTCCTGTTGAGTTTGGTTGTAAATACGCTGCTCTCACCTGCTGCCACCAAGCAGAACCACGGACCGAGGGGTCGGGACAGTTTGGACACTGAAAAGGCACCGCAGGTGATGGTGTGTGGATGTGGAGGTGAGGCACGGGCACACGAAGGGAAATATCCTGCTGGTCTTGACAACAGCTTTCTTGGCATCCTCCATTCCCAGTGTTTTACTGAGTCAAGGATTTCAGATGCGTCTCTCCCGCATTTCCAGAACACGCACATCTGGCACCAACAGCTGCTGGAGACCTTCCCCACATCCTTGTGGTTCATGCCCAAGCACAGCTGTGCCGGGAGTCAGCCCTCGCAGGACACAATTTTCCCCAGGAAGGCGCCGCTCGTCCCACCAGCCACAGGGGAGCCAGAGCAGCCCGGGTGGGGAAGGGAGTTGGGGGGAAAAGGGCTCCCACCACCGCCTGCTTCCCCAGGACGCTGAGGTGCGATGTAGCTGAGTCCCTCTCCGAGCCCCCTCCAAGCCCTTCACCGTGGGACTGGAGTGGAGATCACAGAGAGGTGGCTCAGAGGCTTTAATCCCTTGCCATTGCCAGACAGCAGCAACAGAAAGCAGCACGACCTCGCAGAACCCTTCAGGCATGTCCCTGTGGTCCCAAATAGGGATCCAGTCTGGTTCTACCCAGCTGCGCTGGAAAAATCAGGAAAGCTGAGTCCTCCTTGGCCCTCAGCTTTGCTTAAAGGTGTGGCAGAGACTGACAGGTCTCGAAATCTTCCCAAGACCTTAAAACTGTCAGCACTAGGCTTATTTGAACTCGCCAGGAGACGTAAATCCCTGAGCATTTGGGTGCCTCCTTGGAAAGTACAGAACCCCTGGTAGCCTAAAAACGAGAGGATTCCTCTGCAGCCCTGAGCACCGCCTCCAAGGCACGGCAGAGTCCAGCGAGAAACCCACCCCCTGCCCTCCTTTACTCACTCCCCAGGGCTGGAGTCCCTTTGCTGTGCGCCCAGGCCTTCCCGCTGAACATACCCAGGGGACTCTAGGAGTGCGCGCGTCCGTCTTTCAACAACATCTGATTGTAACTTAGATGACTTAACTCCCTCTGAGACGTCCCCCCGGGGGACGAAAGGGCTAGCAGCATCCCGCGGGCAGCGCCTGCGCCTCGGGGCGACGTGGGACCCCCAGAGCTTTGGGGCAGCGAAACCCACGGAGTTTTAAAAGACCGTGAGGCGTTGCTCTGCGCAAAACGCGTCCATTGCCTTTCAAAGCCCACGCGCTCCGACGTCGTGCCCCGTGGCAGCGCTCCAGCGAGCTGTAACGTAGGAAACCTTCCTCCCGCCCGTTGCCAGAGCGAGAGCTCTTCCTGCAGCCTCTGCTCGAGTACAGAATCACCGACCGGTGCATTATCTACGGGAGACCTTATGACCATCGAATCTTCGGTTTTCAGTATTTTTTTTTAAACCCTGCTGTAGAAAGTGAAGTATATTTTCACAAGTGTTCTCCGTTCATACAGCTTTAAGTGCCAGGTAGTTTCTAGCGTTGTGTTCCCAGAGGTGCAGCCCTGCCTGTCTCTGCCCTGAGAGTGGGGACGGGGCGATGCTCGCTCAGCTCCACTCTCCGTTTTGGATGTTGCACATTGCGTTCAATTGATTTTATTTATTTATTTATTTTCTAAAAACATATTCGGTATTTAAAGCACTGGAGGTTCTTTCGAAACTGTCGTTAACAAATGTGAAAATGCTGTTCATAGATTTTGCTACGCGTCGTAACTTTCCAAAATAGTTAGAACTCCGATCCCTTTGGTATTTTTACGTGAATATTTTCAAAGAACCAGAACTCCTGCCGTATGGTTATATTGTTTGATAACGGGACTACGGATATTCACGCCTCGGTCTCTACCCAACGCCTATGTGCTATTCCTAAAATAAAGCTACTGCCTTCTGCCTCCTGACTGCACGTGCCTCTGTGCTCTGCACGACAGCTGCAGGTGAGAGCGTGAGGAATTGGGCATCTGGCACGACTGTGACCACGCTGCTTCATTTCAGCCCCTTAGGGACCTACAGTAGAGAGATGCAGGATCTGACCTTGCTGGCTTCGGCCGGGGAAAATAACTGCATAATTGTAAAAAGACCTGCCTGCGTGCCAGCATTCAGGCTAGGGACAGGAACACAAGCAGTGAATTCTTAAGATAGCGTGGACTTTTTTCTGCAGCCTTCAGAAGAAAACACCTAGCGAGCGCACACGCCAGTGAATTGTTCCCCTCTGAGAAGGAATTCCTGGCTGAGGTTGAGTTTACGTCCCTGGAGCAATTTATCTCCCTGTACGCTAACAGCAGACAGATAGGGACCAGCTCCGTATCAGATTTCCTGGTTGTAGTTTAGCCTGTTTACAACAGCCTTGCTCCATCGCGGCGTCCTCCCCGGAGGCCACGGGGCACCGGTGGCTGCGAAACAGCTCCGAACAGAGTTAACAAAATTGTCACGGGTAGAAGCTCCTTGCTGGGTACACGTGGTTAAAGCGCTCGAACCCCTCCTGAGGCTCCTTTAGCCGATCAAACCCAACTCTTGGGCAGCCCTGGGGCATCTCGAGCTGCCCGGCACACTCTGAACCCTCCCTGGAGCCTCCTGCACGGCAGTTGGCATCATTCGCCACACACGTTTGTCATTCTGTTTTGTCTTGACAGCTGCAAACGTTAGGTGATTTTTCCCCCAAATCTGCGCACTGGCTGGATGCTCTCCTTTTTTCAGTCTTGTACAGCCCAGCCTGGCTCGTGGGACTGTCTTCTCAGCAACGTCTGTCCTTGGAAAGGAAACAGGACCTCAGGCAGGAGCCCGGGCTCCGTGCGGGGAACGCGGCTGTGGCGTGGCCCCTGCTCCACCGGGCTCCGCTTCCCTCCTCTGAGAGACACAGGGAAACAGTGACCCTGAAAATCCCTGGGTATGTTCCAGACATTGGATTATTTAAGGATTTTCACTCGTTCCCACAAGAAATGGAGGGGGGAGGAAGGGGGGAAGACCTCAAAGAGGAAATGAGCAGCTTTAGTAAAGTCACGGTGAGGACACGATCGCGGCTCCCGTTGGTGGACTGGCTGGGATTAAAGAGAGCCAGGCTGGCACCTCCAAGCCCGAGTGGAACCATGTATGAGTATCTTGATAAGAGTTTGAAGGGCCACAACCTGTAGTTGTTCTCCAGGAGCTGTGAAAGATGCTACAGAGACAAACAGAGGCCGCAGCTTCACATGGGAAGGGCTGGGAGTCAGCATGACACGGCACAGAGCGGGAGGTAGCACAAGGCACCTGGCTCCTGTATTTGAAGCCCCCAGGGATCTGCCTTATTCTAACACAATTTAGGAAAATCTGGGTTTTCCAAATTCTATCGGAGCAAATTAAAATATCTCCAGTCGCAAGATTCAAAGACCTTGAACTACATCCATCAGAGCTGTGTGCTGCGTGTGGACCAGGGAGATAAAACATAGATACCTGGATTTTCCCACGTTGCTCCCTGGTTTCTTAGGCTTCGGGTGCTTTTTTTTTCTTTTCTTTCTTTTTTTTTTAATTTAACATATTTAACTCACCTCTGTTGCCAATCTAGAAAACTGAAAAGCGAAGGTGAGAGCCGAGTTTCTGATTCTAGCAGCAGAGACTGTCAGAGCAGGGTTAAGTTTCGTACCACCTTTGGTAAAAGCAGTTGGTCACAACATCGGATGCCCTGGGCTCAGAGATCCTGCTCTCCCTCTTCAGCATCACTCTCTGCGTGCTGTTTTGCCTCGTTTATCAGGTTTTTCAGATGGATGATGCCAAAACCAAAACCTCCAGTCTGGTGCCAGAAGGGGACCCGATTGTGGGATTAACCTACAGACTCAGAAACGAGTTACGAAGCCCAGCCCGTGGATTAACTCGTTGCAAGGCTCAGGCAGAAACTTCAGAGACTGGACTAGCTCTCAGCTCCCCCCTGTGTTGTGGGCTGACAGCTTGAGAGGACACCAGCACAGATATTTTTATTGTTTCTTGTCCCTTCTCTAGCTGCGCAGATTGCTTAAGAGAATGGCACTCTGTGGAGTTTGACCCGTGACAGTGAAAATAATCCACTTCCCACCCGAGCCACGGGAGACCGAAAGTTTAACTTCGGGCAATTAGTTTAACTTTGACTATAAATATTCCTTCTCGACTCCTTGTGACACCGTTAACAGTTCCGCTGGCAAATCCCGATTCTCTGGCAATATTTAAGCTGCCTGTCAGTTGGCAGAGGCTCGGTGGTGCCCGGCGCAGGGAACAGAATGAGACCCGGCTGAGCGCAGTAAGTTCCCTTTCAGCTTCTACCTCGAGCTCCGGTGGGTGCGGGCGGGAGGGGCTGCTGCCAGGCTGCCGTCGGGCCCCGGCGAGCGGCGGCGTCTTTAGGAGGTGGACAGACCTGGGAACCCTTAAAAAATCTCGTTGAGGAGGCATTTCGAGCCACACAGTCCCGAGATCCACGTGGGCTGCGTCTCTGCCGGCACCATTGATAAAGGGCTGGCTTCAGCGGCTTTCATTTAATGCCACGGGGGTTTCTCCCGCCACAACTC
>NW_009717452.1:12758-14102 GCF_000703405.1 Apaloderma vittatum | reverse complement strand
GGATCTGAAATCAGAGCAACTGAGCCAACCGCATTTTTTTCCCTGACACCCAGCCTCGCCCTCGGCTCTGGGAGCTGCAAGGGGAACTTGACCTGGGCACCTGCATTCAGCTCCGGGAATTTCCCCAGACCGTGTCCTGTGTCACCTTTCTTTACCAATGGGCAGGGCAGATGCCTGCAGAGCTCTGCCCCAGATCCGCACGCACCGCGGAGGGAAGGACGCGATGCTCGTGTGCGGCTGAATCCCCGGTGAGAGCGAGCGCTGTGTCCTGCAGCTCCGGCTGTCCTGCCGGTGCTGACCCCCGCTGCGGGGCCCAAGGTGGGAACTGTCTCAGGATGAGAAGAAACAGCGGTCTCAGAGCTGCGAAAGAGCACAGTGGGTGTCTGAGCAGGGTTAGCAGCTTCCCAAGGCTGGCATACCAAACCCTGTTTTGCTTTTCCTTGCTGGAGGTTGAGCGTGCCAGTAAAAACTCGGCAACAGCCAAGACACATTGCCTCTTAAAGAGGTAAGATAGCACCGATCTTCCAACCGTTAGTGCCCTGCATCCTTGCGAGGCAGAAGCTCCCAAGGAATCCAGTAGGATCTGGGGGGTTTTAAGGCATGGAAAAGGCTCTGCCAAGGTGCCGCCCATCCCCGGTCGCAGCCCGGTGCTGCCACTGCTGCCACTCAACCACAACATGGCTCTGAACCATCTCAGCCCCTCGTGCTGGAAGTTGCTGGTGTTTCGGGATACAACCCCCCAGCAGTGTGAAGTGGCCGATGGGATGGTACTTGCCACCAGAAAACTCCCCATTTATTGCCCGACCTTACTGTAATTGCACGTGCTGCAGGACGGGGTGTAGCGGGGACACGGGGCAGGGCTCATCCTCCTTGAACATTGCCCAGCGGGAGAAGCCGCTGCATCGCTGTCACCGTGGGACCCACGCTGCCGTTCCCTCCCAGCTCGGTCCTCACACCCGGGCGTTGGGTGCAGGAGAGCAGCTGGTGGCAATTCCAGTGAGGCTTCAGGCCCCAGGTGAGTTCAGGGCAGGTTCCAGCTGCAGCTCGACACACGGACAAAGGGCTGAAGCCGGCGGAGGTTGTGAAACACGCGACTGAGGGATGGGGCGGCCGGTTGGGTCTGTGCTTTGCCGCACGCCAGGCATTCAGAGGAAGAACTCGTTTGACAGCTTGCTGTCCGACCATCCACGCCGGGAGCACCGGGCTGGTGCCGGCCATCCTTCGCCCCACCTTCTTCAGCTTTCTGGCAGGGGGGAAGCTTATAAGCGCTGCCTTACAAGTCCAAGAGAGGCCAAAGGACCTGGCCAGCTGCACAGGCAGGAGGGGGACAAGGAAACCCGGCCC
>NW_009717452.1:0-12526 GCF_000703405.1 Apaloderma vittatum | reverse complement strand
CCCGGGGCCTGCCGCTCACCCTGGGTGAGGGGAGGAGGAGGAAATGAGGAGGAACTGCATTAATTAATTAATCCATTAATTCAAACACCCAACCAACCTCCTCACATGGACTTTATCCCACCCGCTCTGCCAAAGGGCAGCAGCCTGGCACCGCAGGCGCTCCAGACACGCTGCCAGCCTCCGCGCCTGGTAAGGGAGTGGAGAGGGCAGCACCCGCTCGCCGGGAAGGCAGCCTGACTCCGGACGAGAGCCGAGCACTCTCCGCACCCAGGCTTGAGCTCTTGCTGTGGCTAAGGGAGGAAAACGCCACGGCTGCTGCTCATGGGTCCACATCCCGGTGGCTCATCACGGGGTTCTGGCAGCAGCTCCTCATCGCAGCCCGTCCGGCACTGGGAGCCACGGGCTGTGCCACATCCCGGTCCTCTCCTCCGGCTGTTCCAGCTACTTCCACCTCCGCGCTAACGTGCTCATTTCTCTGCCAGTTAGAAGATTATCTGCTGCAAAGGAAATTCACCCGAGGCACGGCTGGCCTGCCCGCTGGCAGCATCTTCCCATCACGGCAAAGGGCGTCACGGATGATGGCAAATGCCAGAGACAAGAGCCTTCTCCACAGCTCCAGCATGAGCAGCGCCGCAGCCAGAGCCACAGAGCTCATTACCTCTGATTTACTCAAGACACGGCCAAAGCCTTCGCAGCGCTGCCACGTCCTCTCCTAACCATGCAACCCATTTTTTAACAGATATATGCACCAAGACAAAGCAGCACCTGACCTGCGCAAGAAGCCATGGAGACGACCCACAGCACTGCATCCTCTGTGACCCCCCCGTGGGATGTGTTTCCCCAGAAGATGCTGGAGCCCACAGACATCGCTGTGCTCGTGCTGTACTTCGTATTTGTCCTCGTGGTTGGGCTGTGGGTAAGCAGATAGTGTTAAAAGCTTTTGTATGTGCCCTGCTATACTGAAAAACGTGGCTGTTTTGGCCTCAGATTAGTTTACTTTGGCTCGAATCAGGCTGCACTTCACTGGATTCAAGCAAACAAGCGGAAGGATCGAGTTTACAGATCCTTTTCCTCACTTCAGCCTGGAGAAGTGTCCTCACTGCTCCAGAGAAGAGCTGTTCAACTCTAGTGTTTGCCAAAGTTTTGAGAACCCTTGTAAGGAAGAGGTCGTCTAAGTACAAAGTATTGCTAATAATAATGTTTTGTTCATCCAGGAAGGAATCGCTGTCCTATAAATCACCCGTGCTTGTCTGCAGTGGTCTCGACAGCAGGTTCCGTAAATTAAAAATACTGTTTATGTATAATTAAGGCAGAAGGACATCCTTTTGGCATGGCTTTTGTAATAGCAGAAACACAATCTGGCTGTCATAAGGCAGAGATGAATAGCTGCTCTCTTCAGACGTGGTGCATAACTCTCATGGTGTTGCACGAAACTATCTGGAAGCTCTGAAGAAGGGGAATCAATGAGTAATCGGTGCAATGCCGAGCACTTCTCCTGGCTGCACCTAGGAACCAGAGGTGTGCGCAGTTCGTGTCCAAAATTCCTTGCCTTCCTCACAGATCTGGAGTGACTTAGTTTGCTTTCCACAGAAAACATTTAATCAGGATGCTGACATGATAGAAAGCTTTGGGACGGCTTACAGCATTGGTGGGTGCCCTCCCTCGCCCGCTGCTCTCTCGTCCCCCAGGATTTCTCAGTAGCAGCTGCAGGTCCTTCAAGAATCTCTTCATTCCCATCCGATGGGAGCAGAGTCTCCTGCTGGGGAAATCACTTGGTGATGCTCTCAGGAGGAACTGAGGCAGTTGCTGAAATCCATGTTCTGCTTTTCTGCTTTCCCAGTCCATGTGGAAGACGCAGCGCAGCACTGTGAAAGGCTACTTCCTGGCTGGAGGACAGATGGTTTGGTGGCCTGTGAGTATCTTTACCGTTACGCTGCTTGTGCTCCTAGGCTACAGCAAAACTGAAAGGAGCTTCTGTCCCAGCAGAACTTACTTCTCCAAGCAGAAAAAACACCCCAAACCCAAAGCAAAGCCTTCCATGTTTTGCAAAGACCTAGTTACAACAGTGGGGATTTTTCCTGCATTTGAGGGTGGGGAAGCGGAGCTGCTGCTGGACACCTGCCACAGCCCTGCGCCCGTGGGAGCCAGCCCGCCGGCTTGCAAAGCCTGTCTGGTTCTGCGCGCTTTGATCTGGAGATTAACTGAATTCACTGGGTGGTCCTGGTCGTGGACGCAGCTTTATGTGGAAGGACTCTGCTAGACGGGGTATTTCACTGGGGCTGGGCTGGTGAGACAGTACGTGCTGATGTAAGAACCCGGGGACCTGACATTTCTACTTGCTACCTCCAACTTCGGCCCTGCTCCCCCGCAAGAGACTGGTTAGGATGGTCCTAAACACGCCCACACATGAGCGATAGGCGGTGGAGGAGGAAAGAAGCTGCAGAGAGGTGCCAGAGCCACTGAACATGTAGGAAAAAGAAGGTGGCAGTGGGTGACAAGGATTTAATGCCCTCCGTAGTCATGAGCGGGGAAACTATGTTCTTACCAGGCTGAGAACGATGCCTTGTGCCAGGGACAGATCTGATTTCCTCTTTCTCCAGGTGGGCGCATCCCTCTTTGCCAGCAATGTTGGAAGCGGCCACTTCATCGGCCTCGCTGGGTCGGGAGCTGCCTCGGGAATTGCTGCGACAGCCTACGAGTGGAACGTGAGTGTGGCACGGCTGCTCGGTAGCTGTCCCCATGCTGGCCAGGGCAAGTCCACAGAGTCTCCACACAGGGGTGCAGATCTGGCATCTCCAAAGGCTCAGATTCCTGCTAGAAGTCACCATCAGCTGCTGGATCTTTGAGGCCTGAGGTCCCTGTTCCCCCACTGATCCACCTGGTCGCAGCCTTGTCCAGTGTCTCTGACCTTCCTTTCCATTTGCTTCGCAGGGGATGTTTGCTGTTTTGGTGCTGGCCTGGCTATTCCTTCCAATTTACATAGCAGCCGGTGTAAGTAGATGGGATGTTGTGTCCATTGATGATTTGCTGGTATTTAAATCACCCGTTTGGCTCGTGGGCTTCGCCAGCTCCTGCTGCACCTCTGCTTCTTCCAGAAGACAAGGCATGAGCCATGGTGCACCCCAGGGCTCCAGTGGCCTGGGTGAAACACGGGGAGAGCTGCTGCCCGGGAACAGCACCGAGGGCTCGGGTCGGGGGTGAGCCCGCGTGCCGCCTCCTCTGACGGTGCGTCTCTCGCGCAGGTTACCACCATGCCAGAGTACTTGCGGAAACGTTTCGGAGGCAAAAGAATCCAGATATTCCTGGCGATTCTCTACTTGTTCATCTATATCTTCACCAAAATATCAGTAAGTAGGAAAAACACGGAAATGGATTGAATTTGGAAACGTGGGCTGGTCAGTGAGGCTGAGAAATGCAACTACTGGCCCTTCCCTGTACTAACGGGAAAGGGTGTACTATCAAAATACCTGAGGAAGAGAGACTATAGCTGTTTTGAGGAGAACTCACACAAAAAGAGCAACTTCTTTTATTTTCCTTTCCCTCATCAAGCATCTGAATGCTTGCTACAGTAGGAGAGAGAGCTGGGAGTCAACGTCCTGCGCAACAGTTCACTGAAAAGTCGAGTTGCGAGTGCGGATGCACTTGCTGTTAGATATTGCAACCCTGGCAGCTTCCCCAGTATCTCCCCTCTGCGTGTTTATCACCTGCGCCGACACCAAACGCTGTCCTGTGCAGGGTGACTGAGACCGCAGCAGTTGGTATGCACTTAGGTGAAAAGAGGTGAGGGATTTATTGCGCCTGTTTGATGTAGTGCCTGGAATAACTAACTGCATTGGGCCTTGCGCAACGCCTCGCTGGCTGGTCATTAACCGTGCGGCAGCGCATGGTTCGGTGGAATCGGACGAGCCCTCGCCGGTGTTTTTCCTGTATTTTCGGAGCCAAAGTGAGACAGGGGGTCTGGCACACGCCTGCCGAAACGGACGCTAGTCACGGTGTTTAGGTGGCACCAAGGGGCTGGGCTCGCGTTCGCCTCCAGGAAAAAACTAACCATGTGATGGAAATCTCTGATAATACAATTCCTGTGTTCAGGATGCTTTTACATCTCTGTCGCTCTGTGCTCTGCACTCTGCCTCTCCTAAAGCTCTCCCAAAATGCAGCATTTTCACTAGCGGCACAGCGAGTTGGCCAGGGCTCCGTCCCAGCCCTGAGGACCCTTTTCCTATTCTCCCGCTGTCACCATGTCAGCAGGGAGGAATTCACACTGCTGGGGCTGGCGGGAGGCTGAGGGGAGGTTTGCACCTCTGGATGCCCTGGTTCCCTGGCCGGCACAGCTCTCCCCATCCAGCTCTCTCGTGTTCCGGGGAAGAGATGAGCTCACCACACCCAGATGCTTTTTTTTATAGAGAGCTGTGCGTGCTCCCCCTCTCCTGGGACAGCTCCATCCTCCCGGCCACCCCTGGGACCAGAAATAAACCACCTAAACGCTGAATTGAGCCTGGTCCCAACATAGGCAGGAGCTGGAGCTGCAGAGGGATGTGCCATGCGAGGAGCTGGGGACTCACCACCGGTCACAAACCAGACTGGTCCCACTAAAGGGGTCAGAAACACCATCGCTGCAACTGTGGCACCTCTCCCTTTTCTCTAGGTGGATATGTATGCTGGGGCCCTTTTCATTCAGCAAGCCTTGCACTGGGACCTCTACATCGCTGTGGTAGGCTTGCTGGCAGTCACGGCCGTGTACACGGTGGCAGGTAGGGAGCCGAGCGTCGGGTGATACCGCAGATCCCTCCTGGTGAGCCGAGCGTCCTCGCGCAATGCCCGTGTGCTCCGATCAGAGTCCTGCATTTCCCACACAATCTCTTTTTACCATGAGTATAGATAAAGGAGGAGGAAAAAAACCCAACTGATAACTTGCCCATTAAGAAAAAGTTATCAGTAAGATAAGAGTAAATGACTTTAAGATTTAAGAGTAAATGACCCTTAGGAGGCCACATCAGCTGTGGCTGCGGGTTGGTTCTGCTTTAAGGCGAAGAGGCACTCGAGGCATTTGCACATTGTTACATTTTTTTCCTCCGGGCTTTTTGGAGGTATGAGTGATTTACATAACAATGAGCCGTGTAATGCGGAAAGCATTGTCAATCTTGGATGCCCTTTCAGGGCCTACCAGTGGCCAAATGGAAAAAAGCCATGCACGGAGTAAGCAGCAAATCCCAAACAAAGGTTGCTCCTTTCCCAGTGCTCACCCCGACTGATGTTGCTCATCAAGATCCCCCCCAGCTCCTCTTTGGTTTTTTTTTTTTCCCTTCTTCTCCTTATTCAGCTTGGCCTTTAGTTTTGGAGTTTTTCCATCTATTTCCCGTAGAAGTGCTTATACTGGACTTTGGCTTTTTAGTGACAAAATGGTGACTCATTATGATTCAAAACATGGGAAATTTCAGCCCAAGTGTCACGCACAGGAATTGGCCAAACTGCCCCCAAGACAGCCAGAGCACGCCAGCCTGCCGGGCACGGGGCTCGGCTCACGCTGCTCCTCGAAACCTCCTGCAAGGTGTGAGATGCTACAGCAGAACCAACCTGGTTTCCCACATTTTGCCCCTTCTCTGCTCTCCCAGGTGGCCTGGCAGCCGTGATCTACACGGACGCTCTGCAAACCCTCATCATGCTGATCGGGGCTGTGACTCTCATGGTCTTCAGTGAGTGTTTCCCTGGGGTTTCATTCCTAAAACTACGACAGAAGCTTTAGCCAAGTCCTACAAACAAGCTGGGTCATCCCATCAGCTGATGTTCTGGGAACTGCTTTCTTTATATTCTCCTGCTAGAATACATGCTCATGCAAATAACCTTACAGTAGTTCTTCACGGGGTCAAAATGCACAAGCACTCCCTGAAAAATCTCTAAAGAAATGCATTCTGAAGCAGGATAACAGCACCTTCTCCAGCTGGCAGTTTTAGCTCTGCCCCAGCCCAATGCTGGAGTCAAGCTTCTGATTTTTTTAAAGCATACTCATGGACAATCACCCACAGCAAACCAGAGACTGAAAATCAGAGTCCTGACCTAGGAAGATGCGATAACCGCTTCTCATGCCCTATTTCAGGCTTTCTTGAAGTCGGTGGCCTTGAAGGTTTGCAGACAAAATACTTTGATGCCATTCCCAGCACCCGCAAGGAAAACAGTAGCTGTGGCCTGCCAAGAGAAGACGCTTTTCACATTTTCCGAGACGCCGTTAACTCTGACCTTCCCTGGCCAGGAGTTTTGGTGGGAATGACCATCCCGTCCCTGTGGTACTGGTGCACAGATCAGGTGGGTCCCTGCTTAGTTCTTTGTTGGGTTTCAAGAACACGCTAGTGGCTGGCTGAATCTGATTACAGATCTAGGGTTTGCAACTTCTGGTTCACTATTTCTCACGGGAATTTAGTAAAATCTGATCGTTTCAATCCTAAATATGCTAAATTTGATGCACACCACCAAATCTTGAGATCATTTCAATGTAAAAAGGGGTAGAATGTGTGATGAGTTAATTCCAGTCTAGAAAGATTTTTTAACTTCAGCCTTTCATTTCTTGTGAACCACCTGTAAATTCACTCTTTCAACTTTCCAGGGGTCTGACTACCACCCCTCCTAGTGACAACATCAGAGCCAGTAAGACTGAAACCCTCAGCAACTCCCTGATGTCCCTGCAGCACTCTTTTATTTAACTTTGCTCTTTTCAGACTCTGTCCTGCTTTGACAGGAGGGCTGCTGACCTAGCCAGGCTTAGCCACCGGGTCAGGGAAGTCCCCAACAAAAGGAGAAGAAAAGAAAATCCTAAGCCTGACTATGATTAGCTAAGGGGCAGGTGGTGCAGCGTGGCATAGTGCAGAAGCAAGGCTCAGATTTGATGACACAGGTAGTTCCTTTCAGGTCGGCGTTTCTGTAAGGTACTCGGGATCTGCAGCAAGAATTCCAAAGCTACAGCCAAGCTCGGTGATCGTCCTTCTTAGATTTTTCATAGTTTAGAGGACAAAGCACACACACGAGCGCAATCGGTATCGCGTCACCTGCAGCAAGCTCCTCTCTGCTGACAGCGGAGCGAACACATTTCTTCATTTTCAGGTCATTGTTCAGAGGTCCCTTGCTGCTAAAAACCTCTCTCATGCCAAAGGAGGCTCCTTGATGACATCCTACTTGAAAATTTTGCCTCTCTTCATGATGGTAATGCCGGGCATGATCAGCCGGATTCTCTTCCCAGGTAAGTGCTGAAGGAGAGATCTGTCCCCTCTGTCCCTCCTGGTTGTGCCTCCTCTGTGGAGCCAAGCAGCCTTTACTGGTGAAAGGTTGCAGCGCATCGAGTGCCCAACGCACGAAGAAATTTTCTTCCAGTTACCTGAGCCCCTCCTTCTCCCCTCCCGTAAGAAAATAAAGGGAAAACAGGGAAGCCCAACACTGCTGCTTCTCACTGTGCTGAGCGAGCCCTCTGTCGCTTGCTGGAAACCTTCCAAGCTTCCCTGTGTCTCGCTCAGAAAGCAGTTCACAACGTTCAGCAGACTAACTTGTTTAGAGATACTGATTTATTGTGGCTATGGAATACCGCCTCTCACTCACCCTTGCTTATTTTAGATCTTGTGGCTTGTGCGGATGCGGAAATTTGCCGAAACATTTGTGGCAACCCGTCTGGATGTTCCGATATTGCTTATCCTAAGCTGGTCATAGAACTTCTGCCTGTAGGTAAGGAGCTCGGCCGTGGTGCCGGCACCGATGGGCATGGTATGCACCAGCCAAAAGGTGTTTGTGAGAGAAGTTCAGAAAGGAAAACACCCTGCAAGTGTCCTATCAGTGGGGTTTATACTGGGCTTGTTGAGACAGTGGCAAGGGACAGTATGCAATGGGAGGGATGGGTGATGATCCAGTATCCAGAGGTTTAATTCAGTCAAATTTGGAAGAGAATTAAAGTGCAGATGCTTAACACTGGGAATCAACTATTAACACCTCCCTATCTCTGCCATCTAAAAATCGGGGCTAAAACAATTTTTTAGAGTCTGTTCTAGTTCGAAGAAGAATTCAAGGGCATCCTACAGCAGGGTTGTTGGGGATTCCTCAGGGCGGCTGTACTTCTCCTTCTGTTTCCAGGACTCAGGGGCCTGATGATGTCAGTGATGATAGCAGCTCTCATGTCCTCCCTGACTTCCATCTTTAATAGTGCCAGCACCATTTTCACCATGGACCTCTGGAAACACTTCCGTCCTCGTTGCTCCGAGTGGGAACTCATGATCGTTGGCAGGTACGGAGAACTAGGATGGGCACATTCTATCAGAGCCTGAGCGTTACGGACACATCTGGGCACGCCTCGCAGCCTGCTACAGATGTTGTAACGTCACATTGCATCCATCTGGTAGAGGACGAGAGCAGAGGCCTTACAGTTCATGAGAGATCAGTTTTTGAGATCTCAGTCAGAGTCTTGCAAGCTGAGCAAATGGAAAAGAATGGCCTGAGCTAACAGAAATCACATCTTTTTCTTGCACAGGGTCTTTGTGCTGCTGCTCACTGTGGTCTCCGTCCTGTGGATCCCACTGGTACAGGCTGGCCAGGGAGGGCAGCTCTTTATTTACATCCAGTCGATCAGCTCCTACCTGCAGCCCCCCGTGGCAATGGTGTTTATACTGGGCTGCTTCTGGAAAAGAGCAAATGAAAAGGTAACGACTTTATTACATGGACTTGTATTATCGGCTTTGGGGAGGGGAGCTGCAGAGAGTGAAGGAGCCAGACCAGATGGCATCAGGAGTTTCTCCACAAAGACTGGTGCTGCATAAAGGGTAAAGCCTTCCCAAACCAGGCTTTGGTTAGGTGGAGAGCAGCTGTCAGCCCCCCAGGGTGAAGGCGACTGTAAGGACATAAATATCACTCCTCAAAGTATTCTAGCCTAAGATGTTATCCTTCCTTCCCCTACCAAAACTGATGACAGTGAGGTACCAGGCTATTCTAACAGCACTGGCAGACCTAGATAATAAGAGCAGAAAAGGGAGAAAAAGAAGGCTACCAAAAAAAAAATCCCCCAAACCCCTCCCAAACAGGCTTCCTCCTTGCTTGCAGTCTGAGATCCTGGATCCTGGGTGGACTCATGCTTCATGCTCCAGCACAGAACCTCCTTTCCTTTCACAGGGCGCGTTCTGGGGGCTGGTGACGGGCCTGGTGCTGGGCGCCATTCGTCTGGTGCTGGATTTCATCTACCCAGAGCCCCAGTGCGGTGAGACCGACCTCCGCCCGGGCGTCGTGAAGTACATGCACTATCTCTACTTCTCCATGGTGCTGGCCGTGATCACCACGCTCACCGTGCTGGTTGTGAGCCTGCTCACGGAACCCCCCTCGCAAGAAATGGTGCGTCACCCCTTCGGGTTGCTTTTGTTATTCGTAAACAGTTTCCAGGATGCCCCGCAATACGCGAATGGGAATAACGTGGGGAGAAATAATCTGGAAACGGAAGTTTCCTTTCATTCTCTCTGTATTTACGATCACGCTTGCAATAACCTGTAGCGGCAACCCCTCCTCTGCTCCAGCGCCCTGTTGCCATTTAAGATTTTGGTCCCATAAATGCAGAGTCCCACCCGGGAAACTGGTCATCAAGGGCTGTTCTTAAATTCAAACATGTGTGTTTAATCCATGACAAATTAGCTTTTTCCCTCTATTTTCCAAGAAGTTCCAGCTTCTGGGTCATCTTTACCAACTCTCTTACTAACTTAGTGAGGAACCATTTTTACTCGCAGAAAAGAGAAATCAAGGGCAGAGAGCACACTTCCTCTGGAACAGGTTTGTGTCAGTTTGACTATTTTCAGTAGATACATCGAGGCTACAGCAAAACACTAACCCCAGAAAGGAGGGCCAGAGGGACTTTCAGAAACCACACAGCCAACGCATCCTCTTGTTTCAAGACAGGACTAAACCTGACATATTTCTGAAAGACCCGCTGAACTTCCTCCCAGAAGTTCCCAGAGAGGGAGAACGCCCGGGGAGGTGTGTGATCAATTCGAGAGCTCACCTGCCCTCCCAGGAGCAGTTTTTCCTCATCTGCAATCCGAATCTTTCCAGCTTCATGTTGTGCTCATCCCTTCCTGCCCACCCTGTCACTGATACTGTGAACATTCCTCTTTTATGAGCCTTTTACGTATTTGAAGAAAATTATCCTATCTCCCACCTGTCTTCTCTTCTCTCGGCAAACCCAGTTCTTTGAATCCTTCCTCCCTGGCCACAATTTCCATTCTTTTTGCTCCTTTCACTGACCTGCTCTCAGTCTGCATCCAGTGATGGTCCCGTGCAGAAATGTCTCCTCCTCGGTAACAGGGAGTGAAGAATGCCATCCTCCAGTGATCAAAGCTGCACAAACAGGCAAAACTCAACCCAAACCGCCGGTGGTGGCCATCGCTTCTGTAGCTGCCAGCCGAGCACTTGGCTGTTCACCCGCTCCGACAGAGCAGGGGAACAGATTTGGGCCCCTCTACGTGTTCTCTCTGCAGGCTGCTCTACTGCTCAGGCAGTCCTTTAAAAGACCGTGAAAGCAGTTTTCTTTAACTTTTTTTGCCATCAGATAAGTCGGCTTACCTGGTTCACACGTGGGGATCAACCAGTCAAGAAAGACCTAGCAGTCAGCCCTTGCCCCGATGCTGCAAAAGGAGCGTGTGAAGCTGAGCGTCCAGCTCTCCAGATTGATATAAGCATTGCTTCTGAAAATAGTTCAGATGATAATAAATGTAAGTGCTCCACCATCGTATTCAGTAATTCCTACACTTAGCAACCCTAGGCATTATGTAAAGGCTTTGAAGACAAGAAACCTTAGAGCTACTTCCTCCGGATTTCTGTAACTTCAGGGCACGTGAGGAGGTTTTTACCTGATGGTTTTACCTAAGCAAAAGTTTAGCTGCTTTTCCATCGCCTGATGGCATTGCGTATGCTTGAAATCAAGGAGCTGGATGGGATACAGAAAGCCCGTTACCCTGCACGAGCACTTGGTGCTGCTCGCACCTGCCGCACGGAGAACTGGTTGAAAAGGGGGAGGGTGGAGGAAAACCACAATTACTTTCATGAAATTCCATTTCTGTTTTTCAGTGATGTTTTCTGATCGACTCTAGCAGCAGGGAGAACCCAGAGCCCTGGGCGGAGTTCTTGACAGATCAGTGAAGGAGGATTTACATTTTTTAAAACTTGTACTTGTCGGTATTAGGTACAAACATGCGTAGCAACTCATTCTGCATTTTCCAGCAATGATTATCCTCACTTGTTTTTGCCAGGCTTGGGACACTGTTTATGTAACTTTGCAGCTTTCGCTGCGTACTCCTCTGACCTATAAAAAACTGTCAAAAAGATCAGTAAGTTAATGAGTTACGGGGCAGCTCTCCCAGCTGCTGGGAAGTCTCACGTTCGTTGTGCATGAGCGCTGTCTTCCTGGTGTTTAGTCGTGTGTGCCCTAACCCACATCCGAGCTGGGAAAATTCCACTGACACGTGTGTGGCGTGGAGAAACCCTAAATGGACTAGAGCACGCACTTGCGAGAGGAAGATGATGGGCACTGAGTAGCTACAGCCGAGCTTTTAGGTTTGGTCTACTGTTACCATTCCTTAAAATGTTGGCAACAGCAGAACTCGAGCTCGGAGCTCCAGGGAAGAATGAAATTGGTTCGACAGCCCCCAAAAGATGCTAATTGAAGGGCTTCCTACACCTCAGTGTAGCTAGCGTATTAATTTAAACAACGCTGATGCGTTTTTGCATTAAAATCCTTTACACAGGACCACACCGACACGTCCCTGGGATCTGCAAGATTCACATCTCACTATGGACTGTCTTTTTAGGTACGACCAACGCCAAAGGGAGCTCCAAGCTGATGACCATCCTTCTGTGGCTCTGCGGGATGGAGCGCAAACGGGAAAACGCTGAGAACGCGGTGCCGGCTAAACCCGAGCCGCTGCCCATGGCTTCCCTGGAGGAGAAACCGCTTGTGAAACACATCCTGAACGTCAACTTGCTGTTATGTGTGTGTGCCGGCATCTTCCTCTGGGCCTACTTCGCATAGCAGCTGGCCGTTTGCTTCCAGACGACGTCAACTAATTTTAATTGGTGTAAATATTAATAATTAGCAGAGGGTTAACGTAATTCTTAACGCTTTCTAAACTTTATTTCTTTATTTAAGAAGACAGGCCCTCCTCCCTAATCCTCTCCCTGTTTCTAATGGCGGCCTGGCTGCAAAAGGCGCCGAGCGCTCGCACCGCCCACCCTCCCCCCCAGCCCCAAACTGCCAGCAAGGATCTTGGTGTAACGAGCCGAGGAAGGCAGCTAGGCAGAAGAGGTTCGCTTGTGGTTATTTTTAAGTATTTAATTACGCTCTTTGGGGTTGGAGCACTGCCTGGACTTCAGGAAGTCTGGATTCTCTTCCTATTTATCCTTCTATAACCAGCTACAACCGCTCGGTTCCCCCTTGGTTCAGCTCCTCGAGGGGTGAGGAACGTCTTGGGGTGCCCGTTCCCGGCGGAGGCGCTGCCTGTGCCCCCTCGGAGCTGCCAGCCCT